>NW_010545502.1:70003-95967 GCF_000687285.1 Phaethon lepturus
GATCCTTCCCCTACATGCACAAAGTATGTTCAGAGTACGTGGGGATGCAGATATCATATGGCAGCTGAAACTGCGTATGCAAACTGGTCACTTGCAAGTCTCTCTGTGGTGATAACAAATCATGTATTTTCAGGAGCGGATAAATGTAATCAGATAGTTTGAGGACAAGAGGCAGTTAAAAAAAAAAAGAACTTGCTCTGTGCCAATATTTTAAGAAGAGACTCCATTAAAAGTTTGGTGGCGCACATTTCACTGTTTGATTAACATATACCTTGTGTCCTACCTTTTGCTTGCTGGTGTGGTTGGAATCAGATGTCAGTCTCTATTTCTAGTGCAACTGGTTGAGTCAAAAATGGCCTTGAAAATTCTGACGGAGTGGAGCAGGTCTCAGGAAATGGAAAGAGGGATAGACTGCTGTGATTGCAGAACCTTGAGTCAGTGCAGCTGGGTGGATGCAATTCCTCTTTCCTTTCTGCATACCAACAACAGCTGGCAAGAGGCTGTATACTTAGTTGGAATATTGTCTGTTAAGGAATATAGCTTAAACTTTGGCTTTTGAGCAGCATAGGTCCACCTCTCATACTGGGATTCAGTCCCTTACCTTGGAGGGGAACTGTGCTCCCATGAGGGCTGCGGGAGAACCAGTTCACTCAGCACAGGAGGAACTGAGCAGCCATGAAACATCAAAGAAAAAAATTCCAATGTAGTGTGATCTGTGTATTTAGGATCTTTAAGAGCTGCTCCGTAGCAGTCCTCTTGTCCTTGGCTCTACAAGGTATGGTATAGCGTCTTGGCTATATAAAGGTGTTGATATGTTCATAGGAGTTAGGAAGGTTGGCTTCTGTTGGTCTGCATACTCTTCGCAGTACTGAAAAAATAGTGGCAGTAAGCAGATGCTTCTTGTCCTTGATGTTAAAATAATAGTCCAATATCTGTTGCATACCAGTGGCAGCTTCTAAAAAGGAGCTAGCTCAACGCTAATCCTTTTAGGGACCCTGTCCCCAAGACATGTAAAACATTTAACAAAACAAATACCTCCTCAGTTTGGTCATTATTATGAACTCAGCATGCAAGACAGAGGAAGTTGAGTTAAAAAAAAAATAAATACTTGTTTAGACTGTATCCCAGCTCTATGAACTGAGTTTACAAAGAATATGTTGAAATGAGATCTTCTTTTGTCTGAACCAATACCCTTATTTATGGAATTAAAAAAAAATTTAAAAATACCCACCCTACCCCTTGCCCAGTTAGCATTGGCTGGTATAGAAGTGGAAAGACTTCAGGAAGCATTTAGATGTCTATTTTTTGCAACATTATTTGTTTTGAGGCTCCATTCCCATGAACATCTGCTTAGTTTCACAAACAAAATGGTTTTTATTAGTAAGTTCTTATAGTTCTGTAGAAGAATTTGCCTTCATATTAACCTAATGGACTGCTAAATTTCAGTGTAGTACCGTTAATCATAAACAGAAATCATAACACAGCCTCTTTCCTTTAATTGTGAACTTCATAATACTTAAACTGAAACTAGAAAATAGTTTGATTACCATTCAATTTCACTGAGAAATATTTAATGGAAATGGTTTAGAAGTGAATAAAGGACATTTTGATGCTGCTTCTAATTTAAGGCATTGGATTGCACCATAGAATTACAGGTAAGCTCACAAAGGAACTTTAAATATGACAGTTTTACAGTTGGGCTAAGTGTTTTGTATTGTCTTGGCGGAGGGGGTTGTTTGTTTTAATATGTAGCTGAGCTACCTGATGGCATGTGTGTTTGTGATAAAAAAAGAAGAGTTTATATTATATGTATGAGAAGAAACTATAGATGAGAGGAGTATGAATTTTCAGGCTCTTGTATTGTTTAGATTTAGTCAGAAGCTAAATAGTCCATGGAGATGAGAGAAAAATGATGCTTTCTTTACGTTGCAATGTTCCTTAACCGGGGAAGACACTCTGGAAAATAGTTACAGAAGTTATTGTCATTTTAAAGGCTTTCTAACATGTAATTTTAAACAATAGCAGCTTGTTTCCCTTGCAGTTTCTATGGGGGGAGAGCCAGGATACCTGTAGCGCAGAATTCCCCACCAGCCTAATCTTTTAGATAAACCAATGAATCTTTAGAAGGCCAGTGGAAGCAAAGTAGGCAAAAACCATGGCCAGCAGCGTGTGGAACTGGGAGAAGTAAGTTGGGTGGGAAAGGCAAAGCAGTATCTTTTAATTTCATTTCAGGGGGAGTTGAGATTTGTAATTACTTCTCGGTGATTTATTTTTAGGTGGCTACACCAAATTTTATTTATGTATGCCTGACATCACTAAAGTAGCATAGTTATTTGGTTGTTAAATGTGTAGAATAATATAGAAACACTGTTGTCATAGGATATTACTGGTTTCCAAATTCAGTATTTTATAAGCAGAAGTTTTGTTTTCATTTTCCTTTCTCCTTTAAAACGCTTCTTAATTCTGGGCTGTGAAGCAGGAAATGATAGAAGAAGAGTATGTTGTAGCTCTATGAATGCCCTTCAAAAAGAAAGGAAGGCAACAAGCAATTTTTTTCTTCATGACACTGTATGGTAGAGCTGTACTGTAACTACCGAGGTATTAATGGCCTCCCAAAGCAGGCTGTGAAGTCCTGCTGCGGAAATACAGATGAATGTGTTGTCTACGGAATATAATCTGAAGTTCTCAGTTCTGGATCATGGAATACTGACTTGTGTACATACGATTCAAACTGTCCTTAGCAACTGAAAAATACAAAATATGATCCCTTATATGACATGTAGTTGATGTGGGCTTATCTTAAATATAAATTTTATATGACAGTTAGAATTATCAGTCTAATGAATTCTCTCTGATGTTTCTTTTACTTTTTTCCTAAACATTTAAGACCATTTTATATAATAGTAAAAAGAAATTGTTTCTGGTATCTATTTATATGTGAATCTTCTTTTGCATAGATGCATAGAAAACTTATTTAAAAATATCTTTTAGCAGACTTTTATGCAACTATTGTTGCCATTCAATGAGCATTAAAAGTTCCACCATAACTTATACACACATTCCTTTTTGGCAGAGTGTAAGACCAATCCTACACACCATTTCTACTGTGGTCTCTAATAGTACAGCTGTTGCAAATACTTTTTTATTTTATACTGTCTATTTGATAGCATAATCAAAAGGTAATTTCCTCAGAAAACAAAATGCCAGTCTTTCTGATCACAAAAAAAAAAAAAATTTGGACTTAAGAATAGTAGGAATTAAAAATAATGGACATAATTTTTTTTGTGCAACAGGGAACAAGAGATACACTTAGCCATCATTGCAGCACTCTCGGTGATGCTTTAAGGAAGGAAAATGATTTTGCTCTCATCATTGATGGTAAATCTTTGAAGTATGCTTTGACATTTGGAGTGAGACAGTATTTCCTGGATTTGGCTTTGTCATGTAAAGCTGTTATTTGTTGCAGGTAAGGTTTACATTATTCTTTCTCTACAGTATTTTTTATTGACATTTAAAAATTAAGCAACTTCTGTTGAGAGAAAATACACATATCTATGTCCTCCAACCATGAAATATAAGCAGACAAAAAAAAACCCAACCACATTTCAGTATCTGAAGTTATGAAATACAGTCATTCAAGCAAAATATTTTTTTACAGCAGTCTGCAACAGAGTGTACCTGTCAAAGTCATTCAGATTGCGTATACCCAGAATAATAATTTTTTATCTGTCAAGGGTAGTCTCAGCAAGATTGAGACACCCATCTTAACCTTAAATTGATAACTACAGTTAAGTGCAGGTTTAGCACATCTGGATTCTTTTGTAGAGTTTCCTCCACAGGCAAGAATTATATCTCTGCTTTTCTGTAAGCCGTGGGTTACACTCCGTAAGTGCACAAAAATGTTAAAGGTACTATTAAAGTAAAGTATTAAAGTAAAGGGTGATTTTTATTTCCTGAAGCTGATGGAAACAACTTTTTTTTTTTTTAATTACTATTATTCCTGGTTGTTTGGGGGTTCTTTTATACAACCAAACCCTTCATCCTTTCTGTAAACATCATCTATTAGATCTGTAAGCTTACCATTAGAAGGGAACTTTTTCCAGATCAAAGAAAATTAAGTATCTGCTTTCTTTAAATATATACAATATGAAAACGGTTTGGCTTGACTTTTAATATTTCCAAATTTATATTAAGGAAGGAATACATAGGACTGTATATGTGATAGCTTATGTGTTTTGGGGTATTCTTGCATTTTTATGACATTAAACACAAAAACTGCAAACATCACCTAGGTAGTACATCCTTTTCTACATTTGAATGGTTGAACAAAAAGGGAAGTTGGGTTCTTGGTAGCTAGATAAACAAAAGCTACTCCTGTCAATGTTTAAAGAACTTGGTTTAGGCCAGTCTGTCAAAAATCAGAAGCAAGGACTTTTCTTTACAAGACCATTGCAACACAGGTAGGATATCTGCATTAGAAATGCAATTAAACATTCCAGAACCGTGGAAGTTGCTGTTATTTTCATCAGTGTCTGCGGTAACTATTACAAGGATAGCCAGTTAATGTTCTCAGAGTGTTTTTCACTATTTTGACCTTTGTAGTAGCATGGGAAAAGCTGTTTCCTATATTAAAACAGGAAAAGTTAACTCAGAAACAAGGTATTCCTCTTCTAGAGTCCCTGTAGCTTGCTGTTTCTCAGTATACAACAGTGTCGCAAATTCAGGTTCTCACAGCTAATGTAGTACTGCATTTTTTAGGATTGTCTGTGTTATGTCTAAGTCCATATTTAAATAGGATGCTATGTCTGATGATAATTACTAGAAGAAGAATCTATGAAAAAGGAAGTCAGTCTGGATTTTGTACGAGAACAAAATTATTCTTAGAATTCCGTATCACTTCTTATGAAATTCAAATCTTTCAATAAATTATATAAGCTTACTGCCTACTACCTCCTTGTTGCCTATCCTGTTATTTACCCAGATGTAGAGACATGGTCTGTACAACTGTAAAAACTATTGTAAATACACCTTAATAGATTGTCTGCTTTTGATTAATAAATGGAAGGTTCCTTTGTTCAGGTAGAGTTTAATAATGTTCCATTAAGAGAAAGTAGATTCATCTGGAAAATCAGTGTTCAAAATGGAGCTATTTTTCTGCGTTGTAAAAGGGCAGGGAAAAGCAAATGAGGTTACAGTATTCAAAGAAACACCTAGTTCATAGTCTTTCCATCCTTTCTGTCAAGTGATATATCACCAAGTTTTTGTGGTTTTTTTTAATTTTTTTATGGTTTAGCTTTGTAGCCATGCTCCAGCATGAAACACTGTGAATTTCAAACTAAGGTTTTACTGTCTCTTAAACTGAGATATTACATTGATACACAGTTTATACTGTGTGTAAACATTTTTCTGACAGCAGTAGTCTTTCTGACAGGCAAGTTGGAGCTTCATGCTTGTTCTACTAGTTCCAGATTTGCTCAGTATAGTAAGTAACAAGCAGGAGATGCATGCAGAACTGCTTTTTCAAAACTATGTTTCTTTTTCTTCTCTTCCCTTGATTTGAAAACACATTTTATGCTATTTGAAGAGACAATATTGCCATTTCTGTTGAACTATAAAACTATATATTGAAAGATATTCTGTACCTACAGCTGTCTTTTACTGGTAGCATTTTTGTGGTGAAACAACAAAAAGTGCAAAATGAAAGTTTCTGTTCTAGTAGCAGTCTTTCTGCCATTTCTACATTTCCATAGTATTACTTAGGTCAGATGGTTTCAATACATGTCTAGGTATATGCTCTGACATATTTTGTGGTTGTTTAAAACTTGGCTGCAGTTTTAAAACTACAATATTTGCTTGTAACACTCACTGTTTTAGTATATGCTTTTTTAATATCATGTGCTCCTTGGAAGTCAAAATTCTATCAAAATATTTATTTCTGTTAATGCTCCATCTTTAGTAACAAATACTTCACTTCCTTGGTTTTGAGCTTAAAAATAAAAAGTTTAAAAATGGTAATTTTTAATTAAGGTAGATCACTTAACTATGTAAGTTGTCCTGACTAAATGAGAATGTAGTCTTTTTCTCCATCCATATAAAGGCAGTAAACATTTTAAGCACTCCTTGGTTTTAAAAGTACAAATTACATCGCTTTCTTTGGAGTTTTCAGACTGTACTCACTTGTTCAGAAGCATTTATTACCAATGACTTCCTAAGACTAGCCATAACACAGATGAAGCTGACAAACATTCAGTAGACATTTCACTTCAAAAATCTGTATATATTATTAATTCCAAGCAGATGTTTGGCTTAAAGATTTGACAAACTGAATTCCAGCTCTATATTGGCTTCAGAATAACGTGTGCAAGAATGTTGAATGGATTATTCTGTAGTAAAAAAGTACAGATAGGAGTGAACAGATTGAACAAACAATTTTTTTTGTTCGTTTCATCATGAACTTCATGCACTGGGCAGTGAGAGCAAGTGCCATCTTCCAACTGCCCCTATAACATTTTCTGAAAGGGAAATAAGCCACTGTTCCAAGAAAGTTAAAAAGATGAAAAAGTTGTTCTCAGGTCAGGAATCTTCTACAGAAGCTGGCTGTAGCAAGTCTTGATACAATACTCATCAGCAGAGTTCAAATAAAACATGTAACAAAAGATGATAGAAATGTGTTTTGATGTACTTGGACCATTGAATTTTTCTGAAGAGCTCTTGCCCAGAAGCTTTTATCCCAAGTTCACCACAAGGCTGTACTCATCCCAAGTACCTTTTTCAAAAGTTACAGCATGTGTTGCAGAAGCTGCTGAATAAAGTAATTGGGTAGCTTCAATCCGAAGGCTGTATCATTCTTTACTCCTTTATTTTTTGCTTTTGAAGAATCACATAATTAAATTTATGCAACCTTTTTCCTGATTTATTGCATTTAAAGCTTAAGAAATTTTACTTCATTGACATAGAGGAGGATTGGGAGTTCTTTCAGCTGATGGAACATCACCCGAAGGTGAACCATGAGAAGGTGTCCTCTGACAGGAGAGGAGAACTAGAAGAGCTACAAGGATGTTACTGGAACCCAGTAGTAGTTAAGAGTATTGTACATGAGCAAAGGCAAGTGTAGATACTGTGTACCCAGTTTCTCTTCACAACACTGTCTCAGTGTTAAGCATGATGATCTAGGAAAGAGAGGCAACTACTGTTAGTGTACCCATATGCTGGGAATTCAGTAATCTGTCTAATGTTGAGGTTTAATCTAGTTGTTGAAACCTTTTTTTTTTTCTTTCTATAACTTTATAGGGTAGGTAAAATGAAAAATATTGACATTTTCTAGAGAAAATGGAAAAAATTTTCTTTTTTCTTTTTCAAATGAGCTATGGACCTTATATTATTCCTTCATATTTCTTCTGTGACACTGAAATTGAATCAAGTATCAGTCTGTTCCATAGTAAAAAGAGTACCTTGGTGATATGGACTGCAGTCATAAACTGATACTCTTGAACGTATGGTGTGTAGTGAAGCTGTGTGATTGTGATTGGTACCAGAGTTGCTCTCTTTGTAGGAAGCAGTAAAGAGCAGTGCTGGGGAAGGCAGACTCAGAGCTTTTCGCATTTCCTCTTTTTTGTACCATGAAACAAGAGGGGCAGGGTTTGATCCTTCACTCCAGTGCCAGGAAGCACAAGAGTGGATTGCCACGCTGCTTTGGGTTTGCTCCTTCCCTTCCTCTTCTGTGTGAAACACACCAGTCCTAGCACAGAATTTCTGTATATTATTTTCAGTTATGGTGTCTCAAATACTACAAGGACTGAATTTCAGCATACACAGTAGAAGTTTTACGTGAAATGGAAGGTACACGTGTGACACACACAGTGGTAGATGAAGCCAAAACTGACATAGTTTCATCAATAGAGCTTTTGAGAGTCATCCTTGGAATAGTTTGTCCCCTCAACTGTGGACAGGCATTTTCTTAATGACAGATAATTGGAGCAATCCTGAAAAGAACAAAGAAGAAGTTACCAGCAGTGAAACAAAGTGGAGGATCAAAAGTTCAATGTTCAGTTGCTTCCTCCAATTCAGCAGTTGTAGGCTGTGTATCATTGTGGCAGTCCACTCTGTCTCTTTGTTCCTGTTGGCTTTGACATCTGTGTCTTAAATACCTTGTTGATTGTTTATGAAATACCCATTTAAACAGAGCAGAAAATAAAAAGCATAACAACAAAATATGCCAAAATCAGCAATTGTTGGAAGTTAATACCAGTAGTGGCAGTGTTTGGGGTTTCTTTTCTTACTCTCTTTTAGGGGCCCATTGCTGTTTGACCTATGTCTTTCCAGTCCTGCTAACATCTTGCTTCAACAAATCCAAGGTTTCTATGGATTTTGCTGGGAATGAGCTTTTAGCATACAGTCTAAATGGCAATAACAAGACCACGTTGCTGACCAGGATGTTTGTTGGCCTGTGTTTATTACTTTTTCACAGAATATAAAGTATGTTTGGTAAATACATTAATTTGAAAGCCCTGTATTAAACCTTTTTCTTTCTGTTACCCCTTAGGGTATCACCACTTCAAAAATCTGAAGTTGTAGAAATGGTTAAAAAACAGGTTAAGGTAGTAACTCTAGCAATTGGTGATGGAGCAAATGATGTTAGTATGATACAAACAGCACATGTTGGTGTTGGTATTAGTGGGAATGAAGGTCTACAGGCTGCTAATTCTTCAGACTACTCAATTGCTCAGGTAAGTCATTACACTGGAAAATACTACAATAAAGTAGTTTTAATATCAGATTCATATTGGTGTATGCATATTCTGATTGTATGTTTGTTCGCTTTTTCATTTTTTGCAGTTCAAGTATTTGAAGAACTTGTTGTTGGTGCATGGAGCCTGGAATTATAACAGAGTAGCTAAATGCATCTTGTATTGTTTCTACAAGAATATAGTCCTGTATATTATTGAGGTAATTTTTACAGTACTGTAAATGTTACATCTTGAAAGTAAAAACTTTATTATTTTGGGGTTTTGATTATTATATATGCTTTTAAAAAGCATTTAAACTGTCAATAAACACTTACTAATACTGAATCTTGCTTTTTAATAAACTGATTAATATTAGAGTGATTTTTTTTTTTTAATTTAGAAGACCCAATTGTCTTAAAAATGCATACTGAGTATTAGTACTGAATGTTTGTGTTGCGGAATACTGCTAGCTTATTAAAATCCTGTATCTATAACATTACAGTATTTAAGGAATACAGTTACAAATAGCCTTAAATTTACCAAGAGGTGTATGTGCTTAAGTCCTTTGACCTGGTGTCACCAACTGGTTCACAATCTGAAGCCCTTTTTTAGGTCACTGTTGAATTGCATGGTTGGGCTGTTGCTCTTCAGAATAGTACTTAGGGTTTTTACGTATATGTTCAATTACACTATTGCAGACTTTTCATTTGCTGATGGGGGTAACAATGCCTCCTTAGGCTCTAGTTCATGAACAGGGATATTTTCTGAAAGCAGCTGACCTAGTTTTTTCACCTGGGATTTTAAGGAGACTGGAATCTTGCGAAAAATACAGTAGTATGAGAGAACTGTATTGTAATAAATGTATGTTTAAGACTGTATTTATACCTATAGTTTTCATGACCACATGGCAACCTTAAAATTTTGAACATATTTTTTAATGGATTTTTAAATTTTTTCTGCCCCCTTTTATTTACCGTTCCTCTTTTTCTTTCAACAGCTGCTGTGTCTAGTAATTATGTTTATAATTGATTCAAATTTTATATTCACAATGATACTTTGGGTTTAAAATGGGGGGGGATTAATTTGTTGCAAAGCTTGATTACAGAATAAACTTTATAGGTAAGTCTTCTGTGTTTTTACAGTAATGGGGTTAACAGTTATTCTTAAAACTTTCTTAGTTTTTTTAAAATATATTTTTAACTTAATATCTTAAACTGGCACAGTTATGTATCCAGCTTTTACTGAAAGAAAATGCCTTGGTTTTGTTAGACCTGCTGTAAACATTAGGATAATTTTTCCAGTTTTGATATTTATGTATGTGATCTTACACTGTTGCAATATTTAAAAATACTTTAAACATCTTTCTATGTACAAGTGTTGTAGCCAAAAGTATGCATTTTTCTTAGCATATTTTTTACATTTTTAAATTTTCCTTTTTTTCCTTTTTATTGTGTTCTTAATGTAAGCACATGTCAATCTAAGTAGTAGCAAGTTTATAGCATGTTTAGAAAAACATAAAAGTAGAAAGCCTTGGAAGAAGAAAATCCATTAAAGATCTTTTTTTGCTTTAGAAGCGATGGCAGACTTTAGATCCTGCATTTCAAAAGCGGAATATCTGATTAAAGATCAGACTTCCAGAAGTACTGATTAGCAGTAGCTCTTGAAGTATTTGAAAAAGCAGTATTAATGTATACTTTGTGTTTATGGAAAACATATGAAGTTGTTTTTCTTAAATACGTCTTGTTTTTCTTAATTTTCTGTCATTGTCACCTGCAAAACACATTGTAAATTTATAACTTAAATCAGATATAAATATACCACTGTTTGTATTCTTTGTGGAAAAAAAAGTTAAATGCAAGGTACAGCGATCATAGGCTAAAAATACAAATGACTAGAAGAGGTAGTCTCTGCCTCCTGAGCAGATGGAAGAGCAGAGAGATCATTTTTATATGGGTTATGACCCTTTATATATAATGCATACAAGCATTTTACCATATACACTTTCTCTGGAAGACAAGATGACGACTTCTTGAATTCCTGTATACCCAACATTTGTCAGCTCAGAAAACTTTCACAGATCTTAATAGCTCATGTCAATACTGTGAGTGAATGGGCAGAAATTCATCATTGAATGTCTCTAGAAAGGACAACTGCCAGTCTTGAATCTCTCTTTTCAGTTTTTTGTACAGATCAGGCGTGGGAGCAGAGAGCTCAAAGAGTATTTGTAAGCTGCTGCTTAATATGCAGAAATGCTACATCAGGAAAATGTCTGTGAAGCTTTCGTGGCCACACCTCCTCTGTCTTGGAGTTTAGAAAATAATACTATGAAAGGCATGTCTGGAAGTTGCTTTAAATAAGTTTCCTTTTATTAGCTGACAATAACTGAAAAAACCTACCTTTACTTAATACATGCATTTTTTCTTTTTAATGTCTGCTCAGTAGTAATAAGTGAGTAATATAATAGATTCCATTTAATTTAAAATACAGCCTTTTTCCTAGGCATTTGTGGGGTGATATAAAATAAGTGCTATTGGTTTCTTGGTTGGGCAAATGGTAAAGGTCTATAGTAATACCCCTATATTGATCATAGTTCATGGACGTTTAAATTCCTATTCATAAGAAACCAGAAGTGATCTGTAATAATTTCTTCTACTCTGTGTCTTGATTCAATAGATGTTTAAACATGGATCTCATCTTTTGTGTGGGACTAGTCCCAGTAACTTTAGAAGTTATAATCTGAAGTACCATCCTAAATTGCAAGTGAAAACTTTTAATTTCTTATAGACTGATAATGTGCATTATTAAGCCTCTACCGAGCCTCACATTCACATAGGATAAGCCTATTGCAGAGTCTCATACTTATTTTGAAAAGGCTGTCGTTACCTTATAATGATGGTTGGGATTGAGATTCATCTAGCATTTGAGAACTCTTTTTGGTTTCATAATTACCATTACTGCATATACACTTTTTTTTAAAACTAAACATTTGGTGAAGTTAGGCAAATCTTCCTTCAACATCGGAGTATCAAAATTTTCCTATTCCTACTTTTTGTTCTGCTAGCTAGTAATAACTAGTAATAACATAACTGGTTTATGGTAGATAGAAAAGGCTTACAATTTAAAAACTGTAAACAATTCTTGAAGATCTGGATAGGTCATTCATGTAGAGGAAAATTTAAACAAAAGAGTAAAAGACCAGGACACAAACAGAAGAAATAGATGCGTGGGGTTCACATTTAAAGTTCAGTCACAGATCCTTAAACATGGCCATTTGTAACAATTTAAGTGATGCTACATAAAGAATTCAATCATACTAAGTAATTAGAGCTGATTAGGATATGGGGTCGTTATGAATAATGACCTCTTTTCGTTCCATAAACTTTGGATTATGGTTATCTTTGGTTTTTCCTCTCTCTCTTCTTTTTCTTATTTCTGCCCCCCCCCAGCCCCTTTTCATTCCACTGCTGAGTTAACACACTTTTTGCTGCTCATGTCCATAACTAAAGTTTACCATTTTGTTCCTGGTTTCCTTTGCCTGACACATCAGATAAATGCCTGTGGTCATACTGAGACCCATATCATGCATAACCACAAACACAGCAGGCTTTCTGTGTATACTGTCACTGCTTCTGAGCTGTAAAGTTTTGGTGCCGTTGGTCAATATGCCATGACATACTCAATGTATGCAAACTGCACCGAGTTCAGTTTAACACACGGACAGCAGAAAGTGATTGTGCTCATGCCCACTTTTTTTCATTATATGGTTTGAAAATGTAGAAATACAGGGATCTGCATTGAGGCCCATCCCATTTTAGATGGGCTGTGAACCTTTCATTGTCAATGGAAATTCTGTAGCAATTGAACTATAAAATGGTCTGAATTTTCACTTCTCCCTCACTTACATAGTCGAAATTCCTTCTCAAGGACACTGATCTCCTGTCCTTCCTGTACAGGGGTGCTGGATTAGTAATTTAAAGTGTTAGAGTAGGACCTTCCCCCTAGGAAAGAAGAGGCTGAATCTGCTCCTACATTAGTATCATGTACAATATGTCATAAAGTATTACTTTGCAGGTATAGCTGCCTTCATTGTCCATCATAATTTGAATGAAACATGCTTGTCCATGAATAAATTTGCCACTTCCCACCAGTGAAGCAAGAAACTGTGTGTTTCTTGTCACTAGTCACTATTAATACTGTAGTAAGCTCCGTAGAGGTTTTTTCCTGTATGGTTAAGAGTGTAATTTTCTGGATCCAAGGTTCAGAAGTTAGGGTAAGTGGATGACTTCTTTCTTCCCCTCTTACAGATTGAGATGGGGACTGTATTTATCCTTGTTGCTTCCACTTTGTGGTGGAATGTATCAGGGTTGATCACCACCACACTCCGCCCAGATATGCTAATTATTTTTGAGTCATAGGTGTTCTTAATGTGAACATTCAAATAATATCTTGTAAACAATAGAAAATTCATGTTTCTGCTTAGGTATTAAAGATGCTCTGTCTCTTAAAGTAGTATGTCTGGTATTCTACTAAATATGTATTTAGTGACATTAAGAGGTTTCTCTTCCCAGCCATTCTTTTTTTCATAGATTCAACAAGAGCTTTAGAACCTAGGGGTGCTACCAAATTTCACTACTTATTGTCTTGCATCTAGAGTTCTGACCAAGATTTGTTCCAGTTCCTTACTACACTAAAACTTAACTGAAATGCCTCTACCTTGCATGCTTGCTTTGGAAGAAAGTAAATGCTAAGATTTCAGGAAGTTACTATTATAACTTAAAGGATTGCTTTACAATTCTACAGTAAAACTGTAGTTTTCAGAGTTTAAATAGCTTGAAAATTTTAACTTAAATTCTGTAGAAAATAAAACAAAGCATCAGGGTTTTTCAGGAATAAAATTATGCATATCATTTCTGAGAGGCTTGGTAGTGACTTCATATTATCACAGTCATTGAAATTTCTTGTATTTCTTTAAAACAGTCGCTGCAAAACATGTAAACTGTAGCTTAGCATCACTTACCTTTAATAGAAGTGAATATGTGGAATAAATTCAGTACATGTATTTAGGTCTCTCTTTTTATATTAAAATTCTATAACACTTTGACTGTTAAATAAATCGCCACAGAAAGTTAATGTTCTTTCCATATATTCCTTGGTTATGAAGGGTCAAGTATATGTCTACTTGTGGTCTGTTTTATTTTCTACCTAGGGAGTAGTACTTTTGTTAAACTCTCTCTGAAATGAACATCAATGAGATGTACACATATGTAAATGGACACGTGCCCAACTACTGAGCCACATACTTTTTATTAAAACTGTCCTTTTCCACCACCCTAAATCTTTTCAGATTAAGAATTCTAAAATTTACTCCAGTACTTGATACAAACAAGAAAAAAAAATTAATGGGTCAATCACATAATAATAGCTGTCCTTCATTCCTCTCTCAAGAACTGTCTTCCTAGCTGTCTTCCTAGATTGGGAGTAAAAGAATGTAGGAACTATGTATAATGAGAAGGTTGAAAAGAGAGGAGGCAGTTGAGGAGCACAACTTGCATCCAACAGTGGTGATGAGGTTCTAGATTAGGTTCACACATTTAGCTTAGTTGTAAAGCATCCAAAAATTGTGCTGATGTTGAGTACATAACTAATTGTTCAGTAATGAACAACTGATTATGCACTCATCTCACTCCCTCATATTCAGCTGCTGAGAAACTGCTGCTAATAAATGTCTGCTAAATTCATCACAGTTAAATGAAAAGTCCTCTTTCAAAAGTCAAAAATCAAAATATACAAGAGCTTATAAAAATCTGATTCAACTGGCATAAAGTAATTCCATTGTCTTTTCAGTGAATAGACTGAAAGGTTAGAAAGTAGTGCTTGTTACTGTTAAATCAAGCAAAGAAATACAGCATTATAAAACTTCAGAAAATTCAGTGTATTCTAGGTCTCTGTATTGCAGCCTCTAACATTCGTGACTTTGGATGCAATCTTGTTCCAATAATTGGCCACCAAAAAAAACTTTGTACTTTTCATGTATTGATAGAGCAAATAGCAATTTTGAGTGGATTTACCTCCCATTTTTAGTGTTAATAGTAGCTAATTTCAGGTTTTTTCCATATCAAAATATTCACAAACATGTTCAAACACTCCACCACATGATAAAAAAATCTGAGCTTGATCATAGAATCTGGTCACCTGGAGGCCACCCTGGGTACGTATTGATAAACATACATCTGATTGTACCAATTCGTGCTTCCGTAATAAAGTTAAATAGAATGTGACTTGTAGGAGAGACTCCGCAAAGCAACATCTAAAAATTCACGTGAAAAACATGAGTCTTAAAATGAGTAGAATGTTTAGGTGATCCTAACTTCCATCTCCTTGCAGCTTATGTTTGTCATAGGCAATATAGTTTCAGTGTAACTTGTTAATAAAGATTCATCAGACATGTTGCTTCCCTACTTTGTCATTGAACTAATATAAGCATGAAGAAATAGAAGAAAGTAGTCATGCTGCATGCTATACTGAAAAACATAGTGTGTTACCATGCCTTTCAAATTAAATTTTAATTATTTTTTAAATGTTTTAGCAAAAAGTGATAAAACTTATGCAATGAAAGAGATACCTGGTTGCTTGTCTACAATATCCTGTAGCTGAGTTAGTGCTTGTTAACTAAGTAGTTGTAGCTGATTTAGTGCTCTGGTAAAGCTTCATCCTCTCATGGGTTTCATGTATGAGTAAGGTATATCGGTGCAGTTTTCAGTTTCAAACTGCAGCTTACTGTATGAATTCTGCTAGCCTGGAGGTTTGCTAATGATGAGAAGATGACTGCTTCTAATCTGTGAGCTCCCTTCCCCCTCATCTCGTATTTCTTAGAAGTTTTATTTCGTTAAGAATTAAGTACAATACAAATGCAGTGAGCTTAAATCACTCTTAAATACTTAAAGAACTTGACATTTCTTCAGAAAATAGCTACCTTCTTGAAATGTTTTCATATTTAGATGGAATTGCTCACATATTTGACTAGATTGCCCATTATCTGTTCTTTAATGCAAGTTAGGTTTGGGTTTGGTTTTTTTATATAGGTTTAAACCAGAACATTTACAACTGTGTTATAAATGTGTTCTAGGGGTACCCCTTTTTGTGAAACTGAGGAAAAATCTATTTATCACATCTTGCAAGACATTGGAATAATATATGATTCTGCCCTTTTTTCAGATCTGGTTTGCATTTGTCAATGGCTTTTCTGGACAAATTCTTTTTGAAAGATGGTGTATAGGTCTTTACAATGTGGTAAGATATTTGTGTGTTTTCAGTTATTTTCAACCATAATCATAAAAGTTTCTTGAGTAAGCTATCTTTAAGCAAGGCCTCACCTCTAAAATTTTGCAATATGTTGGTTTTTTAATCCATCTCCTAGATGTTTACAGCAATGCCTCCACTAACTCTTGGAATATTTGAGAGATCCTGCCGAAAAGAAAACATGCTGAAATATCCTGAGTTATACAAGACTTCCCAAAATGCACTGGACTTCAATACTAAGGTAGATTTAAAAAAATCAATTATAATTAAAGTAGAAATTAAGAGGAATTCAATATAGTTATCCTTTTTGTTCTATGCTGCTCATAATTAAAAATGGAAGGGATTTTTATTACTACTATTTCCAGTTGTCCACTTGTTTGTGAATGGTGCAAATCATGTTTATCTATTTTTAGCAAGTACAGAAATGTACAGCAAACATTTTATTTTTTTCAGCCTTGATTGTTTTCTTCTTTTTTCTCTGCTGGTAATAAAGCTGTCTTCTATAGGTAGAAGTGATTAGACCTCTCTGTCGTTAGGCTGTATGTATTTGTACTGTTATATGGAAATGGATTACTGAAGCCTGTGGAGAAGTGTTGCAGAGGACAATAAGAACTGTCATTATATTTGTAGAGGGAGGGACTTGGTATTATTCTTTGTCAATTTGGAGATGTGATTTTATGGTTTAATTTTGAGTTTGGGGAAAAAATACTTGGAGAGAGTTAAGAATGTATCAGGGTTGATCAAAAGGAACCTGAGGCTCATTTTGGTGGGAAATGGGCGAAACTCATCTTGGAGAGATGCACAAGAATTAATAAAAGAATGTAGGACTCTAATATATCAAATATATGCAATTTTTACAGATTTGTCCATAAGCAATCTCTTAAAAAAAAAAAAAAAAATCAATGAAACTTTTTCCTGAATCTGCAATTTCCTGAATGCTGTGATGTTTGTAAGAGTTCCTTCTGATTTTATTTGATTTTTCTAAATATTATTTGGACACTTCAAGTAATGCCATTGTATGTTGAACTTTGGGACATTTTCAATCTGTCATTGAATTAATAATGCCTACATGTGATGGTCTGTAGTAGCTGTGCAGAGCTGATATAGTATAATTAGCTCTCATACGTGTGCCACTTGTGCTGTAAAAATGGCGTACCCTATCTGTATAGAATTATTTGTCTAAACTATATTTGTTCACGGAATTGTGTAAGATTTTTCTCCTTCCTCACTTCATCCCTTCACCCACAAAAACAATCCTGAAACTTGTCAGGAAACTAAGGAAAATAGTTTCTTCTGTCACTGAATGCTTTACAAATATCAGACTTTTCATGGTCCATTAATACAGACGCTTTTGTGTTGTGATACTTTTAATCAATAATGTAAGTAATGAGTTACAATTGTTGGCTTTTTCTGTTTTTTAATAAGTCTATATTATTTTTATTATTGTACAGCTGTATTATTGACTTCATTGGAAATTCTGTGGCTACTCCCATACAAACCTTGCTATGAGTGTCTACAGACTTCCCAACTACAAAATTCCCATCTGTATAAGTTGAATAGTCGGTGTTAAAGATTTGGAAACATTACTGCCTTGAATGTTGATGCAGATGTTTGTTATGGTAAAAGGGATCAAAGGTTAGGAGGTCACAACAGAGGTTAAAGGATTAGCACATGACAATAAGAATTGGTTAGGAAAATGGAAAAGTAGAACTAATTTTTCTTGCACCCACCTGTGCTTTCTGTCAAATAAAAACTTCTAGTAATGCCATAGCAAGAAGGAGCGACAAAGGTTAATGAGTAGCACAAGTTCAAATGTGCAAAGTATTGGAGTGTAAATTGGATCATACAACCTAGTGTAGCTGTATAATCTAACAAAAGACTTTGAGACATTGTGGAAAATGTTGTGAGGCAGGCAACTTAATTTCAATTCTTTGAACACCTTAACACTCATAATGCACATCAGTTAGTTACAATAAAGGCTATGATTGTCAAAAGAGTTGTTAATGAAAAAACATGATTGCTATCCTGAAGGAAATGGGTTACATATTTTTGATTAAATCTTTTTATGTCTTTATACAACATATTATAGAAAGCATCAATAGGTTGTTTATCTTTAAACATAATACAGTTCTTTTCAGAAGTCATATTTTACAACTTAAAATAAGTTTGAAAATAAAATTAGAATTATTTAGCAAATACAGTAATGGAAGTTTAATATGAGGAAGCTATGCACTTCAAGAATGGAGCATGTAAGGAGAAATCTAAGGAAAATACTTTTATATGTCCTTTTTTAATTCCTTTGTATGTGGAAATATGTAGTATATGTAAAACTTGGGTTTTGATTGTTCTACTATCCAAATTCATTACATAAAATGTAAATTATAAAAGCTAGAGTCCTTTTTAATTCCCTACTTAGAATGTAGCACTTGTTCCCGTTCTCCGGTTTAGTTTAATTTTTCTGGTGATATTCCCATATATACATTTTAATTTCCTTTCTGATTTGAAATTAAAAGGAGCAGATAATATACACTTTTTCAAAACATAAAAATAAACAAATGACCCATGAAGAGCTAGGAGGCAGAAAGTGCCTGTCAGTTATATTACTTCACAGTGGTGGCCTGACAGAAACACATTTTGTGAATCTAACACACAGATAAAAAGAAAGGTCAGGGTTCACAGAGCTAGTTTTTTGCAAATGGTTCTCATGGATTTTCTGTTTTCCCTTAGGTTTTCTGGGTCCATTGTTTAAATGGCCTCTTCCACTCATTCATTCTGTTTTGGTTTCCACTAAAAGCCCTCCAGCATGGTAAGTATTATGAAAAATAAAAATATAAATGTTGGAAGGTATGAAATACCTAAATACCTTATTTTTCATAGGAAAGCCTTATAAATAGTAAGAGGTTTGTGTGATTAAATTTCAAGATACCATTTCTAGAACTAGAGCAGATGCAGTATATCGTAAATGTTTTATTTAAAATCTGTTTAAAAGTAGGAGTAATATTATATACATACACATAAAACTATATAAATAGGTTTTAAGTAAACGGAAACAAGATGGAGAAAAAGAGATTGCTATTTAATTATGCTGATTTTTTATATAATATGCTGCCATGGTAAAGACCTACAAGATCCTAAATCACTACTGTCCCTTGCACTGTCTCTTACAATTTGTAAGTTTTTATTGCTGATGTGTATACCTGTCCTGTTATTTCAAGGGCATACGAACCCCGTTAGTTTACATCCATATGAGTAGACTTGTGACGGAGGAAACTCAGCCATCTTGGACAGCTCAGTCCTGTCACTCTTCTAGTTCAACTGTTGTATGTGCTCCCGAGTTGCAGAAAGAAACAGGACAGTTGGGAGGAAAGCTGTATTAATTAGAGGAAACCTGAAAGCACTGCTTCCAGTTTGTGGGAATGTTTGTGTGTATGGGAGCTTTCATAGGGGTGGGGTTTCGTTTTGCTTTCACTTTGTGGAGAGGGGGAAAAAAAAAAGTGTGTACCCTGCAGCTTTTCTGTAAAATTAGTAGTTGTCTTAGTTTCCCTGGCATAGACAGGCTGTCTGCCCTGGCACAGAGAACAGAAATATTCCCATGGACATTTTGAAACTGTTGAGACTAGATAGTGAGACACGGTTGCTTGTGCCCAAAAAGGCTGTGGAGAAGACTTCTTGCAGAGTTATTTTGTACTCAGTGACTTCTGATGGATAAAGGAAAGTAGGTAGTGACCTGTTTTCTCTGAAAGGCCACTGGACACCAGTTCAGTGGCAGCAGTTTGCATTGGAGACATTTAGACAGCCCAGGAGGAAAAAGGTACCAAAATGTCAATGCATACTCTAAAACCACAACCTCAAATCAAAACCAAAATCCCCATTCAAAGCTGTAGCCAGTCTGAGAGATTTATGCATTACATGATGGAGAAATGTTTAATGAATATATGTGGTGAAGCAGAATAGAGTTCATGTGTGAATAGCAAAGCTGAGATACCGGCATGAGCACTTGAGAGCACTGTAGTGCAGGCCTCTTTGGCTCACAGCCCCTGGGCTAGAACTGACCTGCTGGCAAGTAGCCTCTGTAAGTCTGAACAAATTGTCTTCTGTGTTCCTCTTCCATTCCTAGAGAAAGGCCAGGTGAGCAAAGGGAGCAGAAATGGGACCTGGGGATCATGTACATGGTGGGCGGTGTAACCAGTACCTGCCATGGGTCCAGTTGGTGCACAGAGTTCTGCATGAAGGGGAGATGAGCGCAGGACAGGAGCTGCTGTGTGTGTAAAGAGGGAAGGGAAATAATGCTGTTAGTTTCCTAGGGAGGAGCTGATGAGTGACAGAGATCCACCAAAGAGAGAAACTTCTGAGAACAGGTCTCAGCTTCCACCTTCTCTTAGCAAAGAGGCACAGGAGGATACTGAGATGTGAAAGGAGGAAGGGGAAGAATGGGGGATAGCTCAGCTTTGTGCGTACAAGTGCATGAGTGCTGGGTCCCAGCACTCTGACTAATAGGAACAGACTTAGCTGCCTGCCTATTCCTCTGTTTTATCCTCATTATGCTCTTTACTGCTAGGTATATATTGTTAATCAGTGGAGTGCATGTTTGAGCAGGTATTTAGTAAAACACTGAAAAACAAATCTTGAAAATCATGAAAATCACTCAGAGCTCACAGTTTTCCTTTTCACAGAATCATAGAATGGTTTGGGTTGGAAGGGATCCTAAAGATCTATCCTAAAGATAGTTCCAACCCCCATGCCATGGGCAGGGACACCTTCCACTAGACCAGGTTGCCTCGAAGCCCCATCCAACATGGCCTTGAACACTTCGAGGGATGGGGCATCCACAGCTTTTCTGGGCAGCCTGTTCCAGTGCCTCACCACCCTCTTGGTGAATAATTTCTTCCTTATATCTAATATCAATCTACCCTCTTACAGTTTAAACCCATTACCCCTTGTCCTATCCCTACATGCCCTTGTGAAAAGTGCCTCTCCAGCTTTCTTGTAGGCCCCCTTCAGGTACTGGAAGGCTCATATAAAGGTCTCCCTGGAGCCTTCTCTTCTCCAGGCTGAACAGCCCCAACTCTCTCAGCCTGTCCTCACAGGAGAGGTGTTCCATCCCTCTGATCATTTTTGTGGCCCTCCTTTGGACCTGCTCCAACAGATCCATGTCTTGCCTGTGCTGAGGGCTCCAAAGCTGGTGGTACTGCAGGTGGGGTCTAACCAGAGCAGATTAGAGGGGCAGAACCACCTCCCTCGGCCTGCGGTCATGCTTCATTTGAAAGAATGCTCTTTTCCTTTAGCGTTTTACCCTGTTTACTCTTGAGTCTCACTTGTCCACTTCATTCTTGTCTGTAAGTGGAAAATTTCAAACTGCATGCATTGTAGTAGAGTCTACCAAGAAAAATCAGAGAATAGGTGTGGATTTGTAAGAACTCTGTCAGAATTTGTTCCATGAGACCTAACCATTGTATAGTAGACAAAACTAGAGTCTTTGCACTCCATGTACTCCATGTGGGTATGAAAAGTGACAAGGACATAGGGCTTCACAGAAACTTCTTCTGATGCAACTTTGTCGACATAACAGCTAATGGCAGAAGCCAAACATGTATGTCCAAGCAAATCCACCGACTGCTCCCTCTTTTGTATAACCTTTAAAATGAGTCATGGTCTCAGCTTTGTTTTCAGGCTTCCAGAGCTCTTGTAGTCCTTCATGGTATGCTAGCGTGTCCAGGGAGAAAGTGAAGTCAGGGAAGTGCCAGGAACGAACCAGTATCACTAGAGCTAAGGAGGCAGCTACTGTGAGCTCCTCATCTTGGAATGGGAGAGGGCTAGGTTAAGGAGGACTATTTGCAAGCATTTTTATTGTAATTGTTTTGTGTGGACTTTCACCTGCTGTCTCTTCCAGAATGTCAATAAATAGGTTGGGGTTTTTTTTCTTTTCTGTGATAAACTGGTCTCTCAGATCCTGAAAAGCTTTGAGAAAGGAGCACTCTTCATCCATGACTAAAATGAATTTCATTTCAAGCATGTGTTAAAGGTGATATGGGGGCTGGAAAAAACACTCAACACAAATATGAAAACATACTTAATTAGCAGCATTTAATATACCATATGCTAGCTGAGGACAGTGGTAAAATAAGTGTTTTCAGCTACAGACTATTTTTATCATGTTGTCACCTTACTCTGACGAACCCAACCAGAGGATTTTTAAACTCACACCTACTGCCCAAAAAAAAAAAACAAACACCCAAACACCTTTATTCTTATCTTCCCCTCAATACAGCTCTTTAAAAACTTCCTTCCTTGTGCTCATTCAGCATTAGTGGGGTTTATTTTCCCTTTTTTCTTTTTTTCTTGTACTTTTATCCTTCCTTACTACATGGTATCTCTATATGATAGCAGTAAAAAGCAATATCCCAGTAAGTAGGACCTCTACAGCAGAGTGAATGTTCTGGTTTAGTTGCAGCATATAAACAATCTAAAATGCTAAAAGCGTTTCTAAACTGAACATACGAAAATTTAGCGAGTTCAATATTTCTAATTGAGAATGAGGAATTCCCTCTAGATGGTTCAGTTGTGTGTTGTCCCACGTCTGCCAAGAATGTTCACAGAACTGGGATCAGAAAAGCCCATGCTCTAGCAATAGTCATAAAATAAGTTCTGTTAAACAAGCATAAATGCACTGCTTCAGAATTCTGAACTTAAGAACCACAGTAGATTTTATTTATTTGTTTGTTTGTTTGTTTGTTTGTTTATTTATTTATTTTGCAAACACATCTCTCTAGGGTATTGACTCTTTACATAAATGCTCTGTGTGTATCCATATATGCAAAATGGATATGTATTTATAAGAATCCAGAGATCTGAGTTGGGTAAATTTTGAAAATGTTATGAATAACAAGCATTTCAAGAACTAAAAAGCAGTGTATTTTGTATTTTTACTTAAACTGAATCTCAGAAATTGAATAAGAGCAACGATAATTTTCTATACCAAAAATACCCAGAATCAGTGAAAATCTGACTCTCAGCTTTCTGTTTACTTCTATGTTACAATCAATGTGTGCTATTGCTATTATATTTCATACTTTTCTGAAGGTAAGATACTGTATCTGTGAACTTAGAAGTCACTCTAATTGAATTATTAGTGAATACAGTATTACTCATATTGGTATACGATGTTAGAAGCTCCTGTTTCTAGCGTAATTCCTGAAATCACTGAAAGTTTTAAAGGAGTAAAAATTATAAAAGTCATAGATCTCTAATGTTCAATACAGTTCATGGTGAAATCTGCTGGTAGTACCCTGTAGGAAGCACTACCATCTCTTTCGTACAAAAATATATTTTTTTTTAGATATATATGTGTATACACACATCACTATTGTGGATATTTAAGTGTTTAAATGTTTTTATTTTTATCACTGTTTCCTTCTCCAGGTACCGTATTCGGCAATGGTAAAACTTCAGACTACCTGCTCCTGGGGAACACTGTATACACTGTAAGTCTTGCTACAGCTGTCTGGTGTTCTATCAGTTGACTATCTATATTGGCTCTATCTTTAACTCTTAAAGCAATATGGTTTTATTATTACTTATAATTCTCTACATAAAAGACTTGATTCATTATAGTGCCTTAAGAATAAGAAATGGCACTTGAATGACTGTTTGAGAAGCTTTGAAGTGCATTTTGCGTTCTAATTCTGTTTTTTAAAACAAAGTAGTTCAATAAAGATGCAGAAGATACATTCCTCCTTTATTGGAACCTGTCTATTTTTTAAATAATGGGAATTGTAATTCCCTAATTAGCATGCTCATTAATTTAAGGTAAATTTCTGCATTGGAGAAATCCCAGGTTATTCGATATGGAACTCGTTCGTGGACTTGTGAAGATATAATTCTGTTCTCCATCTCTTAATTTATCATGGGGCCTTGAAAGAGGGATGGAGCCACATGGAACCAAAGTTTGTGGGATGCCTCTTGGGAGAAAACCAAACTGCCAGAATTACACCTGACGCACACCTAACAGTAATCTTCTATTACTCTTGTAGATATTAGTCATTCTATCTCCTAAAATAAATTAATGAAGCTAAATACCTGTTTTTTCACTTGCTAGATGTCAGTGTTACCCCAGAGATGGGAGTTTTCCAAGATCTCTCTTAGAAGCAAAATAGGACTTGTGCTTACCCGCCTCTGTTCTTGAACATAAAGAGTTTAATTAATTTTTCAACTTCCTGTTGTTGGCAGATACAAAAATGTACATTCTTTCGTCAAAATAAGGGGATGTAATACAAATTCACACAAAAATCAATTTCCTTAGGGAATAGGGAAACATAACTGAAATAAAAGGAAAGTATTCTAGAATACATTGTAGTCCTTTGAGAATTTAGTCCTTTGAGATGTACTGTCAAATACTATGTATGAGAGAACATATTGAATAGTGTGTTCTGGTCAGCTAACCAGAAAAGTTAAAGAGCATAAAGGGACGAGTAACCACAGGCCATTCTGTGTGTTTCCTACTGCTGTGGCAGTTAAAATGATTCATCTGCCACTCTATACATGGACTTTAAAATGGTTCTTTCAAGCACATGAAAAATTGTTTGTTCACTCATTCTCTTAAAAGTTTATTTGCTCTACACTTCCCCTTCCCTGTTCCAAAAGGCAAGCACAGCATGTTTTGTCAGCACTAGTTGCATGTGATCATGTAATCTATCACATGATGAACTGATCTCCAGTAGGGATGGATGGAATATCCTGGAGAAGTGTTTTCTGTGCAAGTCGTAATAAAATTAAGATGTAAGGTCACAGTCATTGTCATAGCTCAATCCTAACAGTAGTAGTT
Organism: Phaethon lepturus; assembly: GCF_000687285.1. Taxonomy (NCBI): domain Eukaryota; kingdom Metazoa; phylum Chordata; class Aves; order Phaethontiformes; family Phaethontidae; genus Phaethon; species Phaethon lepturus. Next base: position 94,850 of record NW_010545502.1, read on the forward strand.
CAACTGACACAAGTCTATTTGTATTATGATCTCAAAACACTGACCAGTGTTTTGAAGTCAGTCATTTATCTGAATGTGACTGCTTTCCCCAGTATTGATAAATACTTACTAACAGTGTCTACCAGAATCACCTGTTGTTCTAAGTGAAACAGGTTCTTCTTGGGGAGAGGTTCTCTGCACCAGATTTTCACCCCATCTACAAATGTTTCGTTGTTTACGGAAGTTGCAACCTTGCTCTGTTCAGCTGAAGTTTATTTTATGAATTGTATGTATGTATTCATGAGTTGTATAACTTCATCTATCCCAGCACCTAAGCAAAGTTTTTTTGGATAGCATGTCCTTTTTGTTGATTGGTCTAAAAGTATCCTTTGTACTGGCCATCATTTTGTAGAGTGAGTTAGCACTGTATACTTGCTAAACCCAATTATTCAACATACTGCTGCGATGACAGCTGAAGCTCTTTCCTGAAGTGATCTCAGAACTTCATCCTACCCAGTCATTCTGCTCTGTGCTTCCTTCCAAAACACAAGCTTGGCACCAGGAGAAAATATAAGTTAACAGATGTTATACTAAGAGTTTACTGGATTACACTAGATGCTGTGGGACCGAGTGTTCAAAAAGTGCTGTTATTTAGATTGTCACCCATCAGTTGTTGGATAGGTCTTGAAATCTTAACGGAACTGCAAAACATCTGAGTATCATCTGTGACATCAGCTGACTCACAAACATCAAAGCCTGCTGTTTCAGATTTGCAGCAACATTTTCCACCACCTTGAGAAACTAGTTAATCTCTGATACTTTCAATATAGTAACCTGAAGCTACTGCTTGTCACGCTGTATCCATAAATAATAACAGAGGTCACAGTGCAATTGTTCTGTCACCTTCTGCAACTGGTTTTCAACGAGGAGAGCTGAAACTTCACCATCTTGAGAAGCTAATTGCTTGCTACTAACCTGGAGAATGGCCAAGAATTTCCCAAGAAAACATTATTTCACCATTATAAGTCCAGACAACCTGGTTTTTCACTTGTTTTCCAGATTCCCCAGTTGAGATTTGCAAATTTGGGGAGGGATGGGGCTTGCAATTGATGTATTCCTGCTGTTGCACAGACATTCAG
>NW_010545502.1:95998-129691 GCF_000687285.1 Phaethon lepturus
TGGAGCGTACATGAAGATTTGAGACACTTTCAAAATTGGGGGGAGCATTTTTTTTGAGATTTAAAAAAAAAGTCTGTGTATGCGAAGTGCATGTGCACTGACAGTTGTCAGTCATTGTCGTGAAATATCAAATTCATAAGGCTAAGGTACTTCTCATTCTTCCTAGTGCTTTTAATCTGTTTTCAGGAAGTCTACATCCATCACTTGTGAAAAAAACAGTAGCAAAGGGATTCAGAAATTAATGCACTTTCATTGGATCCACAGAGGAAGTCAGAATGTGCACTGATTCACATCATGTCCTGGAATTACTTCTTCAAACATAAATTTCAAGTAGGAGTAGAGTGCCATAAAAACACTTGTACGACCACTCTCGAGAGGTCTTCCTAAAAAAAGCTCAGTGCTTTAAGCTGAATACCAGTTTGATTTTTTTGTCTCCTGGGTAGGATTCAGTGAGCTGTTGTTAGTTTTCAGCAAGGGGAGGAGGGAGCAGTAAAACCTGAATTCTTCAGTAAGCCGCTGTGCATAGTTGGTAACTTTCTTAGGGGAATCATTTAAGGTGCAAGGAGGGTATATATTCACACAGTCTATATCTCCTTTTAGAGACCTGCAGTGTTTGTTTTGTGTATACATTTTGTCTATGCAATGAGAATTTTTTTTTATATGATCCTAAAGGAGGATATTTTCTTTTCTTATGGCTGACTTAGAAGTAGCAAGCAAGTGCACCAGATGAGAACTTTTTTTTTTCACCAGAAATCGTTTTTTTCATTCTTCCAAATAGAGCAGAACTGGATAGACTAAGTAAATTATAACACTCATTGTGGTCCTTAATTTTATTCTAATTAGATTTCAGACATGTTTTAGATAACGGAATTGTGGTGCTGTGATTTTGTTTGTCCTTAATAATACAGCAGTAGTTGAAAAAGGAGATTCCAGAATTAAAAGCATAAACTTACAGCTAGGGGTGAAAGCTTTCTGGCAGGGTTTGTATCCTTCTGTGCACCACACACAGTGAAAATCTTGTCAAATAAGGCAAACTCACATTCTTCAGATTGCACATAAAGCAAAACTTGTGATACATGTTCACACATGAGTTACAAAATGTAATAACTATTTCTTTGCTAAACAGAAGAATTTTGTTTGTGTGAATTTCAAAGGAAGGAGATAAACAATTTTCCTGAATCATCTAGTCCTTGCTGTGGGATTATAAACTTTCCACTACTGATTATCTCTAAACTAAAATGGAGCGTGTCCTACAGGACAATAACATGATATTTTCAGAGACTGCTCCATAAAAAGTATAAAGATTGAGAGGGGAGAATGAAAATAACATAACAGACTCATTCAACATGTTATTTTTATGCAGAACATAAGTCTTAGGCTGCCAACGTTTAACTCTTTGGCTTTTCAGGGTTTAGCAAAGGTGAGTTATTTACTAACAAAGTACTAATGAAGTAAACAAAACTGATGGGGGTTTCTTTGGGTTTTTGTTTGGTTTCTTTTGGGGTTTTTTTTAGGTTTAGACTAATGTAAGCTTGAACAATTGCAAGTTTTCAGCCCAGCATCTAGATCTTGTAAATCTGTCTTTGTGTAGAAAGTAGTAGTCATCCTCTCCATAACTAGGGGGTCTGCCGTCTCTACTGAAGTAGAGTAACTGATACAGAAGTGAATGTCTCAGGAAGAGCCATACTTGCAGAGTTCTAGGAGGCAAGGGAAATATTTAAGATTCCTAATACAAGAGTTTTCCAAATCAAATGAGTGGAGATTATTAATGGAAGCTAGTAATTCTTAGTGTTCTGTTACTGGCTCATTGCTGGGGCGTATCTTTAAATCTTCTAGTGGCTTTTTACTGTGGTCATTTCAGCTGGGCACTTAAACTTCAGATCTAAGTGCACACACTTACAAAAAAGAGGAAAAATAGAGCTAGCTGTGGTCTAAAAGAATTTCACTTTGGGGCTGCTGAGAGCCCTACATTTTTTGGGGAGCAGATTCTATTAAAGTGGAAGGGCTCTTCCCTAACTTCTGCAGGTCCATAGAAATTATTGCCTTTTGCTTTACAAACTTTGGTTTAGGTCTTCTTACACAGCTAGGCGCATCGACACACACAGTAGTTTGTTGAATATTGTCAAGGAAATCACATTTAAATTGAAGAGATTGATTTTCCTTTCCCTTATTTCATTTCTGCAACTAAACGTGAAGTATGAAAATCATTAAACTTTTTTTTTTTTCTGTTCTCCTAAAAGTTTAACCAAACTAATAAATTCTGTATGGTAAGTAAGATTCCCATATTAAATAAGAATTCTCTCTCTCTTTATCTTTTAAGTTCGTGGTTCTAACTGTGTGTTTGAAGGCTGGATTAGAAACCTCATATTGGACTTTGGTAAGCAAATGTCTTCACCGTATTCTCAAATGTTTTGTAAAATATGATGGATGAATAATTGTATTATTTTCTTCTTCTTTATTATATTACACACTTACAGTTTGCCAGCCCTCCCCACAGTATCAAGCTAAACTGTGGTAACTGCATGGAAAGGTGGAATATTTACATATGAAAAATAATGCTTAATATTGAAAAAGAGGGACATTGGAATGACACTTAAAGTAGTCCTTAACTAAAAAAATCAAATTACTCTGAACTGATTGTAATTGAGCTTAAACTGAATTAAAATGTGGTAATATTGCTGCTGAAAGTAGCAGAGTTAAATTAATACAAGGCATGGAAAATTCATCCAATATATCAAAATCACATTGTAAATACTAAGTAGCAAAGACTTTCTTTTTTTTGTCATAATACATCCATGATGATTGTTCTGGTTTGTTTGTTTTTTTTGTTTTAACAGTTCAGCCATATAGCTATCTGGGGCAGCATAGCACTTTGGGTAGTGTTTTTTGGAATCTACTCTTCTTTGTGGCCAGTCATTCCTATGGCACCTGATATGTCAGGAGAGGTAAATGTATATTTTAACTAATATCTGAATGTGTGCAAAGAATAAATACCTTGGGGTTTGAACTCAACATGACACCAAAGTAGTCTGACTTAAGAACCCAAATTCATTTATTTGTTGTGATAAGACTGTATCTGTACTTGGAATGGACAGCGTTACTCTGTCAGTGTGTTTGTATATGCATGTATGTGTATATAGTAGCTTTAGATATGTGTACATGCGTGCAGTTGTTTGGGGGGATGTTGTTGGGTGAGACTGGTTTCAGCTTTGATTTCTTTCTAAGAATATAGTTAGAAGTCTGTAACATCAGAATAAAGTCTCCTAAACATCTCATAGACTGTAAGAGCTTATTTTAAAAGCCTCTGGTCTAGCTTTTTGAGCTGTACCCTGTGGCTAAAAGTCCTGTTGACAAACACTGCGGCTCAGATTGGAAGCAGGATTTTTTTATGTTCTCCTGGAAGCCCCCTCACTGACCATATTGTCTCTGGCTGGGCAGAATTCACTGGGTTTCTCTGAAGCAAGTGTAGGCCTTCTATAAGTATTCAAACTAAAAGATTCACAAATTTAACTGTGGCAGAGATTTGGTGTAATAGAAACAAATCCATATGGACATCTCTGCTTGCCTGTGCAAATACTGCTTGTCTAACTTCTTCAGATGTGCAAGTCAGACTTGAAGACTTCATCCAAGTATATTTGGCAGAAATTAACAAGTCAAAAGCTGACCTCTACTTCTGTAGCTTTTTGTCTGTTTTGCCTTGACCTGATCTGATAAGTTATGCTGAACGGGATTTTCAGTGGTTTTTTTTCTAAATGTGTTCCTTTAAAATTCACCTCTTCAATAAACTCTAGCTTTATAAGGAGATTTTAATAACTATAGTCCTTATAAAGTTTAAATATATTCTCTTTCAGCTCCTTTCAGCTGGTAACAAGAGTTCTACCTTAGTGGGTTTATAGTCTTACAAGTCAGTATTCTTGATCTAATGTTCATCCAACCATTCAGTTCCAACTAGATGATATCTGTCTTCTACAAACATCTTTCTTCTGTCTAAAAGAAGCCATGAAAGAACCTACTGAAACACTCTAAGGATTCAATCTAACTTCTTCATATTAATGTCATGAAAATAATAGGATTCTTGCTGCTTATTGCTGGTTCTCTTCCAAGAAAATAAAATACTAATGCTCTTGAAGGGGAGAGAAAAAGCATGTGGAGCTGATGGAAAACTCATTCATTCGATGCAGAGGAAGGGTTTCATCTAAATATTTTGAAACTCAAAAAATACCTATACAGCTGTGATAAATGTGTTTAAATGGAGAATACTACAAGATGATGCCTCAAGGGAAAAATAGAGTTGTAGTAGAAGAAAAGAGTCTGTTTATGCTGCAAAAACACTCTTGCGTTGGAGCACTGAAGCTAGCAGCCCAAAGTTAAATCATAAGAATCTGAACAAAGAAACAAGTATCTCACATATTTTTGCAAGTTTTCCCTGCTTTTTACACTAATGTAGTTTCCATCATTTTGTGTATCATTCCAATTGTAATGGAAGACAATTAAAGATAATTAAAGTTGGCTTTTACATACGTGTTGCTGTATGTTAGTAATCGAGAAGGAAAGATTGTAGAATGCTGTGCTCTAAAAGAAAATATAGTGAAATGAAAAATGGTTACTTTCTGACATGTCAGCAGTTTTGTTCATTGTCTAGGCCACTACCCCCCCTTCTTTGACATGTTCTAATACAATAAGCAAGTGTGTTTTTCTTTCTTTCTCTTTTGCTGTGAGTTCTCCCAAAAAAAGCCAAACAAGGACCCCTCTGATCCAAAATGCCCCACTGATCTAGAATGCTGAGGCAGTTAAGGCATAATGACCTTTGTTTGCTGGTCTTTCAAGATTGCTACTCCCACATTGAACCAACTCATCCCAACTAGACAACACTGTTCCACACAGCATGGATACCAGATGGCTCTCCATGTTACAGTACTCCTAAGTCCTACAGATGGTGGTAACTAGCTTGCCAAATAGGTAGTGCACCAGAAGAGTTGAAAGGTGGCTTCTGGCACAACTGTTCTCCTGATACGAATAACTGGTAGTTACAGAGCTGATATCTGTTAAGAGATTGATAATAGGCATGTGGGTGATAGTAGCTGAAGCATGTTCCTTTAAAAATTCTGACAAAACCTTAGAATCAGCATTCAAACAAGAAACCAGTTACATCTTGTCAACCTTAAAACAGTTTCTATTTCAGTTGTGTTTGTTGGTTTTTTTTTTTAAAAAAGTCCCTAGTGAAGAAAACTTCATTCATTTTCCTTGACTGATGATGTTCAGATGAAAACTGTCAGTTCACCATTGTCTTTCTGCAGACACAGCCTAGAAGGAAAAATGGATGAAAAATGTGAGAGAAGCAATGGGATTTATGAAGCAGAAGAAAATGGAAAAATAGGCTGTAAAATTGAGGAAGGATATGTGATAAAAAAGGGGTGATAACCTAAGTACTTAATTATATAGTATCCATGGCTAGTTCAGGTACTGTAGCAGATCAACTTTAAGTTATGAGTCTCTTAGTAGTCTGAAACAAGACTTACGTATTTTACCTTTAAGCTGATTTTTATTATTTACCTTCATATTATTTTTGTTTGTACATTGGACTCATTCATTTAAAAATTTCTCCTCTTGAGTTTATTCTAAGAATTAGGGACTGTATTATTCTAGTCATAGACACAGATGCTAAGTTTTGTCTGCTCATACCAAAGTGTTAAAATACCTTTTCTACCAGGAGGATTTTGGTAGTAGTAGTAAAACATTATTTCTGTTGGAGGGGACTTGATGCACAGTATATGAGAAAGGAACATGGAAAACATTTCAAAATTTTTCAGTGATTTTGTAACAACTTTGCAATCTCAACATAGTCTTTATTACAGTACAATGTTTATCTGCAGTAATGTGTATTCCCGCATCTGTTGTCTGTTAGAACTGTCTAGTGTGGAAACATCTGAACAACCAGCTTTACAGGTTATTTTCTTAATAATTTACCTGTAAAGATTGTGCTTTTAAGTACAGATGCACAAGAAAGAAGGAAAAAAAAATCCATCTTTGTAGGCATTTTGTGTTTAGAGTTAACATCATTATGGAGAAGTGGGTCATACCACAGGACAGCTGTTTTGATCTGTTACATGAAACAAGCTCCATTTAAGTTCAGAAAAAGTGCCACTACAGACTAGAATATTTCCACTGCAGACCTGAGTAAATCGACTGCATGGATCTCTTTGTCTACTACGTTGATGTAACCGAAGTTGATTCTTTTATGTGTAGATTTCATACTAGTACAACTGCTGACTTTTGGGTTTGTTCTGTTGAGTGCTCTGAGTTTTTAGGCCTTTTTTTATACACCTACCTGGTTAGTAAGTTATCTTAAAATTATAACACTTACTGGAATAAGAAGTATGACATTGAGATTAAAAGCAAAAGTTCAGTATCTGCAGAACTTTTTAATATATTGTGGTACTGTAGATAATGCACTGTAAAGTTCCCCAGAGCACCATCTGTTTCTTCTCTGTCTGACCCAGGGGATCTATAAAACCACTGACGGAAATTGAAGTTAAGGAACAAGCATGTATTTTACAGAATTTTAGTTCATTTGATTGAGGCTTGCAGAATCTTTGTGAAAAACAATAGTATTCCTTGTTGGATGATTTAGCTGCACCACGTGGGAAAGATGTAGTAGAGTATACTATATTAACAGTATTAGTTTCTTAAATACTGCTTCCCTCTGTATTACTCCATATAACCTGCTTATAATGGAATTGTGTGTCTTAAAATACTAGACATACATCCTTTAATCCTCTTACTGATTTTTTTTTTTTAACACAAAAAGCTGGGGGGGAAGCCCCAAAACAACCACCAAAAAAAACCAAACACTTCTTAAAAAGTTGTCCAGATACTTCAATCTCTAATGAACAGGTCTTCTCTGGGGAGATGTTTGTCTGAAGTCTGGTCTGAAAGGGGGCATTTGTTTTAATCTAATGGAGAGCAAAGCCAATATTCAGGCTAGTATACAATCATAGAATGGTTGAGGTTGGAATGGACCTCTGGAGGTCATCTGGTCCAACCCCTCCAGCACCTCGAGCAAGTTGCCCAGGACCATGTCCAGTAGGCAATATTGCCAGGGATGGAGACTCCACAACATCCCTGGACAACCAGTGTCAGTGTTCAGTCACCCTCACAACAAAAAAGTATTTCCTGATGTTCAGATGGAGCCTCCTGTGTTTCAGTTTGTGCTCATTGCTTCTTGTCCTGTCACAGAGTACCACTGGAAATAGCCTAGCTTCATCATCTTTACACCTTCCCTTCAGGAATCTACCTCCATTGATAAGATCCCCTGAACCTTCTTTCTCCTAAACTAGATAGTCCCAATTCTCTCAGCTTTTCTTTTTAAATGAGAGATGCTCTGGGCCCTTCATCATCTTCGTGGCCCTTTGTTGGACTCTCTCCAGTATGTCTGTGGCTCTTGTACTGGGGAGCTCAGAACTGGACACTTCTCTAGGTGTGACCTCAACAGTGCTGAGCAGAGAGGACCTCCCTTGACCTCTGCTGGCAATACTTTGTCTCATAAAACTGAAGATACCATTCACCACCTTTGCCGCAAGGGCGTATTGTTGGCTCATGTTCAACCTGTTGTTCACCAGGACCTCCAAGTCCTTTTCTGCAAAGCTGCTTCTCGGCTGGCTGGTCCCCAGCATGTATTGCTGCATAGGGTTGTTCCTCCCCAGGTGCAGGACTTTGGACTTCTTGTTCAGCTGCATGAGATTCCTGTCAGCCCATTTCTTCAGCCTGTTGAAGTCTCTCTGAATGGCAACACAGCCCTCTGGTGCATCTGCTGCTTCTTCCAATTTTGTGTCATTAGCAAACTTCCTGAGGGTACTCTCTACCCCATCATCCAGACCCTTAATGAAGATGTTAAACAGGACTGGACCACAGTATTGATGCCTGAGGTACACTTGGCCTCCAGCGAGACTTTGTGCCACTGATCACAACCCTCTGGACCTGGCCACTCAGCCAGTTTTCGGTCTACCTCATTGTCTGTTCATCCAGTCCATACATCAACAGCTTCTCTATGAGGATCTTATGGCTGATTGCCCTGCTGTGTTGTCCTTCCAGCTGTAAAAGATGCTATTAATGGATACTTGTCTCTTGCATTTTTTAAAACAGATGAGTGTTATTAAAGTAACTTTTACACAATACGGCATAATAATTAAATTTAAATGTTTGTATATTTAAGAAAATTGTTATGGTACTTTTCTCAATATTAGCAGGGGGAGTTGTAAATAATGCCCCTAAACTTTGAAAACTAATGATTCTCTTTAATTTCCTCAATGAAACAAGAGAAGTACTGTGTCATGCTTTTAAGGGAACCTGTCAGATAACTCAGTTGCTAATCTTTATTTCTAAAAATCGCCTTGAGCCCTATATGGTAAAAAAAATACTGAGGTTGCTCAATTCTCACTTCGTTGTCACAATACTTGTGGAAAATAGCCATTCTTCAATGGCTAATACGTGGGGTAGTTATGCTGAGTTAGCCAGTAATTTTTTTTTTTTCCTGCTTCGCTGCTTATTGCCACTCTAGATTACATATTAGCTACAATTCTGGGTCTTCATCTGGGGGGAGTAATCAGTGTAGTAAATTTTCAGTGAGGGACTATAGCTTATTTACAGAGCATGTTTGAAATACAGTTTTCAAGAACATTGAAATAGTTAAACAACAAAAGCTAGGGTCTTCCTTCATAGTCCAAAACTTTTTCAAGCTCATTCTCAGAAAAAGGCCCCTCTGGGCATTTTCCCGCATTTTTAGGATATTTTCATCCTCCTCCAAGTTTTTTTCCCAGCTTATCTTTTACAGACCTGTGAGTCTTTACAAAACAATAATCAATGATCTGTATCTGTCTTCCCCTGTATACCTATGTGAACCCCTTGTTTAGAGAAATAAAATGTTTTGATGTACATTTGTGGGGAATATTACTGTTTCATAAGAGGACTCAGTAATTTATTGAAGGTGGGTTTTTTTTAAAATGAGTCAGAATTCATCCCATAACACACATCCATTTTAGTCATCTATCCTCACCTGGGAGGCAAAAATTACTTTACCATTCTAATACTACCATATTTTAGCTTACTCAGTTCTTTATATTTAAAGTTTGCTTTTAATCTTTCACTTCAGGAATTAAAAATATTTTCTTAAGATGTTTTTCTTTTCCCATTTAATTCCCATTAGGTAGTTTCTATTCTGAGTCCTCAGTCTTTCATGGTTTAATTGTGCTTAGTCTAGTACTAGATACTTCTTAGCCAGACTCTGCAATTCCAAGATATATTTTAAAGATCTTATTCCATATTCAATAGTTACATTCTCATTCTTGCTCTTTGACTGCACAGGTACAAACAGAAACAGCAGAGCTAATCTTTGAACTACCATTTCCTTTTCTGCTTATGATGGTCTGTCTTGGTAGTATTGCCATTCTAATATTTTTCCTTTTTATTGGTTAGTCTTTTCCCAGTATCAGCATCTAATAGAATTCTTTCCCACAGCATATTATTGCCAATCTCCTTTATAAATAAAAGTTACCATTTTTTCTGTTTAAAATGTTATGAATCAAATTCAGTACTCATTCCTGTTGTAGTTACACATACAAGGACACTTAAAAGATTAATGATATTCAGCTGCTATCTTTCTCCATAGCAACTTTCTCCTCTGATGTGCAATAGTGAGGAATTACTTCAGTTCCTCACAAGTTCTAGTGAAACTCAGTGTTTCCTGTACTCTTTCCTGTTACACCTATTACAGTGCAGACAGCCCCTATCCTGGTAACAAACTCTGTAGACCCACCAGAACTCATCTGCTCATTGTGGCTTTACATCTTCTTTGCCAGATACTGTTTCTTACGTTGTCATTGCATCAGCTCAGATAGGTCTCCCTGTGAATCTTTTTATTCTGAGGCAAAAGAGGACAGTCTGGTCTTTTATTGCAGAATAGCTAACGTTCTCCCATTACAAGCATGATTAAAAGTAGTGTGATAGTACTGTGATAAACCTCACCTTGCCAACATTTTTTAGCTTGTCTGATTTCACATCCAGGTGGCTAATTGTCTTTAATTTTCCAAAGGTTCTTTTTTAGGTCTGTCAGTTCAAGCTGTAGCACAACCTCATTAGCCAAACTTTTGTGAACAGAACCTGTTTCTCTTCCTAATTCTTGGAGAAGCTTTTTCTGTTTGTGTGTCATTCTTTTCTCCAGCTTTTTGAGGAAATTTCCAAATACTTATATTTATTGTGAAGCCTTTTTTCTTTACTCTTTTCTTGATTTTTATCTTTGAAAGCATTTCCATCACTGTTTCTGTCTAACGGCCAGAGATAGCTGATAGTGATAATTTCACTTCATAAGAGCTGTTCCTGGCACCACGATCTATTGCTGGTTTGTTTGGGAGTTTTTCCCAAATGTGAAATAGTGATTGAGGTAACCTAGGCTTTCATAAAATGCAAGGAAAGAATTGAATGCCTATGAACTGAATTCACTAAGTAAAAATGAGCAACCACTCTAAGCTAGTCACAATAGCATGTAATAAGGTGCAGTCTTGCATTTCATCCTTTTCTGGGCTCAAATGCTGTACTGTGGTTAGAGATAAGTGCTAATCTGATGATTCACAAACATGAACTACCTCCCAGAGTTAGACTTATCACCTATGTTTTTTAAAATACTGATTTATCCAACAGTTAAATACTAGAACAGTCACCCAAAATGAATGTTACTCGAAAGCCAGATTTAAGTTTTTCTGTGCTTTGCAACTTTCAGGGTAATGTTTTCTGCTGAAAGGCTGACTGAACAGACAACTGTCTTCTGCTGTTCCTCTTTGTATGGAATAATCAAATATTTACTAGATCAGAAGAGACAATGTGATGGTTTTTTTTTTCTAGGAGAAGCTGTGTTCTTAGAATGTCTTAGACACTTAGAATATTAAAATATTAATCAAAACAAGGAACTAAGGACATCTGTAGGAGGAGATGTAAGTCTCAGTTAATTCTCTGTATTGCTCTGTCTGGCTTCATTAATGTTTATATACTCTATGTCACCACAAAGGTACTTTGTGAAGCTTTAGGATTTATAGTGTGTGTCTTGTGTTTGTGAGCTTTTGTATATATGTTTTTATTATTTATAATATGTATTACTTGCCTTTATATAATTAAGACCAGAGTTTTAATCGTGCCTCTGTGGGATACATGCCACCCTTCATGCGCACCTGCAGTGAGGAAATCGGTGATCTTGCAATGGACTAGTGGTATCCTTAGCTGAAGAAAATGAGAGGAGCCAGGGAAAAGTGAAGACCTGTTCCTTAGTCTGTCCTTACTCATTTTTCTCATCTCAGGAGTTTTGTTCAAGTAAGAACTTACAGATTTGGCCTGCAGATATCCGGAGTTACCTGCTTCCTGACTGCCTGGTACTCCCTGTGTTTCAGCACCTCTTACTCTGTGTTGTATACCAGTAAGGCTTTGTTTTCTTTCGAATGTATTTGCAGAAAATGGAAGAACTCTCTTTTTAATATACTTAATAAGCAGAGTTCCTACTGAGATCTTAATTAATAGGACCTATGAGATGTTTTTTAAACTCTAAATAGCAAAGAAAGACTAGAGGCATTACAAGAACTCACTTGTTGGAACTTCATTGCACTGGGAGTTAAATATAAATTTGCAATTAATATGTTTCAATATTACAGCAGTAAGTACTTTGGCATGTACGAAGGCAAACACATGCAGATAACTAAAACCAATGAAGTTGTCTCCGTAGGTTGTTGAGAAACTGTAGCTGGTTTGATGGTGTTGAGGAGATACTATTTTAATAGTTCTGTAGTTTATAAGGCGAGGACACGTACCTAGATGATATCTGAAATAAATAAACTGAAAATAGTTTTCATAAGCTTTCCTGTAGTAAGAATTTTAATGTTCTTTTCATCTTTCTTTACTTTCAGAATGCCTTTTAAAATCTGAGCTAGCTGTTTTGGTAGAACATTTCATAGTGAAGAAAAAGGGAATATCTTCTGTTCATTTTGGCATGTGATTTCCTAACAGTACATCTTCATCAGTGCATTAAAATGTTTTGTAGCTGGGATTTCTCATCTGTCACTAAGCCATGAAAGGGAGTAATTCTCAACTTTTTTTTTTTTTTTATATAATAAGAACTTATATAAAAAATTTGCACAATGCACTTAGTAAGTAATGTTAATTCACTTTAGAAAGTCCTAATATTGAGCATGAGCTCCACAGACGACAAATTATTTATCCTTCCTTCAGGATTTGTAAGTCCTACAATAAACTAGGCTTCCCCGCTCTCATTTTAGATTACTTCTGAATTCCCCTGGGAGCCACTTTTGTGGCAGATTCCATTTGGTTTCACAAGGCCTAAAGGGGGAAAACTTGGCATGGACCACAAATCTCTCACATTAGGAACAATTTGTAAACCACGAACAGAGGCAGCCAGAGTCCGTCCCCAGAACAGGCTGCTCCTGTTAGTGCCATTGTCTGAAAAGGATTGGTTTGCCATTTCCCAGATGACCTGCCTATGTGTAGAGAGATGTGAAAAGTTAGAGACAAAAATGTTTTCTACAGAGTGAGGGGGGAGCTTTCTTGTACAGAAAGGAAGGAAATACCTCTGTGGGATTTTATTTTTTCCCCTCTTCGTCCAAAAAACACAAAGAGGCCCTCTGTCCTTAATGCGAATGTCGGCTTTAAATCTTTTAGGTTTGGATTAACTCTGTTAAAAAAAAAAAAATCTGACAGGCTTTCAAATATGACGCAGAAAAACTTTTTTTTTTCCCTCAATTCATGTTGTTCGTTTGTAAAGCCAAAGGCTGGATGGGCTGAATAGTAGGCGCCAGTTGTTCCTTCATTCATAGTTAGCATTACAATGGTCAGAATTAACATCCTAAGACCTACATTATCACTTTTGCTGTTTCACCAGCAAACACTTAGTACAGGGTGGCTAATGCAAGGACAGCTCTTTGCTATGTTCTTATAAATTAAAAAATGTTGTTAATAATAGGAAGCAAGAGTCGTAATTACTTCAAGTTGTATATTTTATGTTTTTTCTTGGTTTTTTTTTTTAGGGAAATTTGTCTCTCTAATTGCTACTTAATTATAAAAAGTCTTGCAAAAATGTAGTTGTGATAGACATTTCCTATTAGCTGCTGTTTTAGGAAATGAGTATTTCATCAAGTATGTCAAAAGTCATGTTTTGCTTATAAACTGACTGTGCTAATAAGTTTTCTCCACTTCCTGATACAAAATTTTCTTTTTTTTTTTTCCTCGGTTGAAAATGTGAATTGTTTTATTTTGAACCTCTCACTGCTCACTGTTTACACCTTTGCTGACAGCTGTTGGCAGAAATAATTACTAGAATCTTAGGGTGATGTCCATGTCCTTTTAACATAGCTGTGGAAAGTTTACCAAATTTTCAGTTCAAATGCATTCTAATGCTTTCCAAAGAATAAGAGTCAGTAGGAATTTGGATACGAAAACAAGGTAAATAAAACTTTTTACCTACATGAGAATGACATTTCTTTTCGGAAAATAATTCACATTTTTTACACATGAACACATCAAATATAATTCTAAAATGTTCATGTATATACATTCAGAAATTAGCTACTGCAAGCTACCTACATTTTCCTGCTAATTAATATTAGTAAAATTTCAGTTTGTTTATTTTAGTTACGTACTGAGTTTTAACCTTTGAAAGCAATTATTCTTCAAGTAATGAAGCAAAGGATTTGAAAGGGTATTATTGTGTAGCAATGTTACTCTCAATCTCTGTGCAATCTAATTATGTTACAAAGGTATTTTTAATACTGACTGCAAAACAATCTTTCAGTAATAGGCTTCATTAAGTATCTGTCATACTCCTTGCATCCATAATATTTTTGATGTAGATACTTGGGCATGAATTACAAGGCTAGATTGAAGGATTTTTTTTTCCTCCTATGTCCATGCATTATGATGTTTATTTTGGCTTTTTCGTGTGCTTTAGTTTTTAGTATGTTTACAGACCAAGTTAAGTTATGAACAGAAGAAAAGCCTATGTATTAATACCAAGTGGTGAATAACAAAGCAAACATACAGCTAAAAGCAATGGTCTTGTTTGCAAAAACTTCACCATATGTTAATGTGTTAGATCTTCATTTAACAATATGTTGCATACTTCTATAATTATGTAGTTTGTTGTTTTCTTAGTTCTTACGTTTAAGCAGTTTGTTGAACAGGAGTCTGTGGCAGTGTGGGAACTGTGGTACAGTGAGTTCTGCTGGAGATAACTTTGATCCGAGTTATATTGCAAAATGATTGTAACTGTCCAATATCTGTATCAAGAATCAGGAACATTATATCCTGTTAGGGTTGATGTCAAATAAGAAACTGTGCACATAATGTATTGAGGAAGATTGTGCAGGGAGAGGGGGGTGGATTTTAGGTAACTCCGATTTTAATGGAAATGTCTACAATCAGCATAGTGGTGTAGAGCAGGGTTGTGGAGGGGTAGACTCCCCCCCTCTCGAAGAGCTAAGCAGTGCGATCTGTCTACCAGCTTCTTAACATTAATTAGTGCTTACTGTCTACTGGATTTCTACAGCAATTCAGGGGATTTTAAAAAGGAGTTAAAATTTTTATTTCACATTAGAGAGTCTAGAATGGTTCCTTTAAATTTGCTTTTGATACCCTGCACCAAATAATTGATATTTCTACATTTTTTCCCTGAATTCTTGTCATAAGATCATCACGTTTTGTGGGGTTTTTTTCCCTTCCAGGCAGCTATGATGTTCAGCTCTGGAGTGTTTTGGATGGGACTTCTATGTATTCCTATGACAGCTTTACTTTTTGATGTAGTATACAAAGTGTGAGTACAGAAATGCCAAGGTTTATGGGAGAAAGTACTGACTTTTAAATGTGTGTTCTCATTATTAATATAAGAAAAGCAAATGAAGATCAACTCTAGTGATTATATAAAATTGTTTTTCACCTTTATTGTTTTTGACAAACTTTATTACAAGTGCTATTAGTATTTTCAATAATTTCAATAATTGTAATGTCTTTTTATAAATATTTGTTATTCCTAATTTGCAAGAACAGCTGATAAAATACATTATTTAGACTTGCTTTGTAATGTTTTTTTATTGCAAAGCTTAATTTAAAGTCATCTGGGAAAATGGATTTGTAAATTGAGTGTTTATATGTGTTAAAACATCTGTTCTTTCAAGAAGAGTAAATCTGGCAGTATTTTGTATTACTTACAGAGTAAAGAGAGCTACTTTTAAGACACTGGTAGATGAAGTTCAGGAGTTGGAAGCAAAGTCTGAGGATCCTGGGGCAGTTGTGCATGGCAAGAGGTACTGTAAAAATCTGTAGGTCATTGTCTTTTTTTTTTTTTTAAAAAGGCTAAATATTTTTAGCCTTATACATGTATAAAACACAAAGGTTATTTTTCAAAATCCATACAAACAAAAGGCATCTCTAAAGAGGTTTCAGGTCTGCTGAGCCCATATATTTTTTCATATGCTTAGATGTAGGTTTTACCAAAAGCTTTAACTGATGTGTTTCCTTGTAGCTGACTCTTACATTTCTAGTTATTATGTGTAGAACAAAGTTGAGGTACGATTTTAATTCTGTCACTTTTGACTGTGTTAAAAGTTAATACAAAGTGAGTTTAAACCTGCATCATTTACTAGTATACTTATAAATTGAGCCTAAGCACAATAAAAAAAAAAAAATTAAATTTTTTAAACCTGTTTGGTAGCATAGAGGAATACAGCAAAATCTATCTAAAATTGCTGAGACTGAGTAGAACAAGCTGGCTTTGTATCTAATGCCAATCGAGAGCAAACAAATTTGACAACATTATTTCTTACCTCATGTAAGTTAAACTTAAGACTCTACAAGAATTCCCTTTGTTACAGCCTCCTTCATGAGTCAGGCAGGTAATTAGAAAAGGGACAAGGTAAAACTGAACAACTGGACAATTTCTATGTGTAAACTCAGGGTAAAGGTGTGCACTCGCTAAAATACTTAACACTTTTTAACCCTAGCTGAACTCGCAGCAAGCACTTGCTGAACGGGAGTATGAGAAGACAAAGCCCCCTTCTCCCCACCTTCCAATTAATTAGTGCCATTTTGCTGAGCTAGAACTTTCTTTCCTTCTCTTCATTTTCATGAGTTTTGTGAAATCTTAAAAAAAGCCGAAACTATTGATACAACTGTTGATTTTCCTGTTCTTTCTTTCCTTTGGACTGCTCTTTTTTTAGCATCTTCGCAGCAAAGGGCTTAGCCAAGAAGGCTTTCTTCCTACCAATGTATGCATGGAAAGAGAACAGAAAAACCACAAATAGCCACTTATTTTATTGTAGGTTAAATTTTCAGGAAGCACCTTTTGTGCGTAAAGATACTTAAGTTCCCTTTTTTCTTCAATCTTACTGTATCACTCCTCCAGTTCTGTGGGAATCAGCTTACTAGGATGTACCAGGTTGAGACGAAATTATATTGGATACCAAGGTGGTGACCACCATTTCTAATGGGTGGAATATCCAGCTTGTGTGAGTGTATGCTCCTACTTTTCCTTTCTGTTCCTAGAAATTATTTTCACAAGAATGTTTTGTCTCTAGTGGAGTTAATCTTCCCTGGTAACACAGACGAATACCAGGGGCAGCTACTGTGAGGCCTGGAAGTTCATCCCGCCACCTAGTCTATGTGGTGGGCTACATAGGAGCATATACCTGTATAGGGTCTCCCATCAGGCTCTATCTGCTGTCTTTGTGGCAGCAGCTTCACACTTGGAAGTAACTGCAAAATCCCCTAGTTGATGACGATTCCTAGATCGAGCATGCTTTTCCTTCATCACTGCAAAGACCAACTAGTGTTTGCAAGAGTAAGTTCTCTTACCTTGAAAGGTGATCTAAATTGCTTGTAATGGATGCCTCCTTCCAGTGGCAGTGCTCATTTATGCAGCTTCAGGGCAAGATCTTCCTCCAAATTAACCAACTCATGCACAGATGTGCTAAGCTTTAAGCCAGAATCAATCTATGCTTATGCTATGTGCTTTTTTGCAAAGAGCAAAAGTTGTAAAAGAATGAATTACAGAAAAGAAAGGAGATGTTAGTACTAGACAGTGCTAAAAGGAGAACATCCTGTGGATGTAAAAGAAAGTAAGGTAATGTACCTTTTTAGTGTTCCATACTGGCATTCCCAAGACTTCTCTTATATTCCTAAATTCAGCTACTTTTACTTCAGTTGTCTAGGCAGTATGCTTTTCCTTCACCCTACAGAATGTCTTTCAAATCCCTTCTTATTTAGGTAAGAGGAACTTGGTGTTTTCACCACTACTTTTATAATTATGTTTTTATCCCACAATTAAGTAGTGAGGAAGGCTTCATGAAGGTGGTTTAGTTACCTGCCAGAATGTCTGTCTTAGATCCATTCCTTCTCCACAAAGTTATTTTTAGATCTGTATTCTTTGAAGTATACGTGCATCCACCTAACATGCAAGTCAATGTATGTTAGACATCTTAATATCACTTAAGGATTTATTCCCTCCGGTTTTTTTTTTTTTAAATTATATCTTAATTCAGGTAATAAAGCCAAAACTTCACCCTTTATGGAGTATTCTTTTCTAAAGAAGTGGTCTGATGAACTTACTTGAATCTTCAGAAATTTGGTTGAACTATTGTAAACATTTTTGAGTCTCCTAAGTTGCAGAAGCCTGGATTAACTAGTTACCAGTGCAGAGTAAGTAGTTAAATTGGTAAGGAATGTCCTCTGCATGTCCGCTTTAAAAATGTACGTGTACATGAGACTCTCTTATTCTTGAGTTGCAGTGCTTTTCATGAAGGACAAATAGTTATTTTTGACAAACTTACTGTGTATGCTTCAGCACCA
The DNA here is from genome assembly GCF_000687285.1 of Phaethon lepturus. NCBI lineage: Eukaryota > Metazoa > Chordata > Aves > Phaethontiformes > Phaethontidae > Phaethon > Phaethon lepturus. The sequence continues at coordinate 113,885 of NW_010545502.1, forward strand.
AATAGTATTTTTCTAGTGTGCATACCTCCAGAAGTACCTTTTTATGTTGTAGCAGTAGAAGAGGTTTGTTTTTGTGAAATGCCCAAATAACCTAAGAAGATACAAATCACTGTTTGATGAAGAAGTAACTGGGAAATAGTGAGGAAGATAACTCGGGAACTTTTCTACTCTGTCCATTCCCATCTTAAAACCACTACAACACAAAATTAAGAGGTTCAGCTTCCACAGATAACAGGACAGGATTCTACTATTGGCTAGATGCTGTAATCAGACAATATCTGAATGTTTACTTAGAAGTATATTAGTGTTAATTTTAATGGCTATTTTTTCAGCTAGAATATATTTGTTGCAGATTTTTAGAACTACATTGACCTGACGTTGCATGCATTTAAATACAACTAAGATTGTAAGGCTTTACTTTTTAATGTTTTCCTATCAAATAACCCTAGAATGGGAATTTCCATTTAGATTCTGAATTTGCACTTTCAGCTGTTGTCTTAAAATTAGGATAAAAATTGACATTTATATTGAAATAATTTAAAATATTGTTCTTTAAAGATCTTTATTGTATTTCAGCATATGCTTTAAAAGTAGGACATGCTAATATAGTCTGAAAATCTGTCATCTCTTGTATTTTTCCAGTGCTGATTTGAAACTTGATTTTTAAACTTATCATTGAAGGCTCAGGATGAGCATTCCTACCATATCTTGCTGTTTCAGTGTGTGTAAGGATGTGTAATCAGATTTTTTTCCCCAAAACTGTCCAAAAACACTTTATTCTATTCTTCCATAGACAGCATGTTGAAATTGGGTTTATCACATATATTTGTCAGTTAAGTAAGAATGTATTTTGAGCAAGAAGGTGCGAATTTTGCATTATCACTTCTCAATCAGAAAGTAAACTTTCATACTGGAATACTATGGACTGGAGGGTGCCTTGATAGCATAAATAATAGAGCAGCTTCAGTGGATTAACAAATTTGTGCCACAAAAAGTACTATTTCTATCATTAGAGCCATTGTAATTGAAATGCCACAAAGTCATTTGTACTTAAAAGTGAAATTACTAAGGTAGAAGGATACTTTTTGTATATAAATCATTGTTGAAAAACAGCTTTTCTGATACCTTGTATATAATGCTTCAGCAGAAACAATACTGTTAATACTTACTGCAAAATATTTTTACTTGCTTGAATACTACGTAGACTAACAATAACGTGAATAACAATCCAAACTTCTGGAAACCTCTTCAGAGATATATACTGCAAATGCTGCTTCATATAATCATTGTTTTTCATTCAGTCCACTTGGAAATTATTTTTAGGCCAGCTAAGTAGTTGGTCAGAAATATATATAGTAATACTTTTTTTTTCTGTAGATAGAGATTAATTGCATGTAAATGTATATGTGTTTAAAATAGTTAATATTCTCTTTGTCCATGTTGGTACACATAATGAGCATAGGCATTTACTTACTATGATTTATCATTGGTTAATTATGAAACCATGTTTTCCTGTCTTTGCATGTAGGTTTTTAAATATGTTTTTGAATGGGAACAGGGTGATTCATAATAAAGAGCCTGCGGTATTTCTTCAAGTATAGAAATAGAGCAGAATTTAATACCTAGAAGCACTTTTCTTTTCCCAAATGTGTTTTCTACGTTATTTGTATTTTCTGTACCAGCAATCAGATCTGTGCAGTGGAAACTTCGTTATACATGAACTAAGACGTGTGCATACTTCATGTCCTTGTAAAACTTAAGGCAGTATTTTCAGTGCTTAGCATTTAAGCAATCTGAACACTTCATTCTGGAACACAAGCAAAGACTAGTGATGGTACCAAAAATGCTAGAATAGGCCTGCTATGTTTTTAATAAAATAGTTTTTTATTAGAAAGTAACACCTGCCAAAAACAAAAATTTCACAGAAATTTGCTGATTTCAGATCACATTAAGAAGAATTTCTCAGATGTATTGCAAAGGAGATACAGCTGTTAACTGTATCTAAGTATTCACATGGTCTTCCACCTCTTTGACCTCCCATCTAACATGAAGATATTTATTTATTCACTCTCTGTATCCTTGTGGTTTAAACCTCAGTCCCTAATTTTTTCTTGATCTTGTCATTTGAACAGTTGGTAGCTCTGAACTAAAAACCAAGGCTCCTACACAGCCTAGAGGAGCAATTAGGATTAAAAAAAAAAAAAAATTTAAAAAGCAAACAAATAAAAATGTCTCCAAAGAGCTAGCTTATGAAAACACTGAGAGTAAGGTGTTTACTCAGTACTCCAGCCTCTCTGTTCTTGGTTCAGTCAGCAGATGCTGACTGCTTCCCTGGAACTGGTACCTAACTCCTTTTTTACAAGGAAGCCTCATTCCATCTTTTCATTCAAAACATGGCCACAGAAGCAGTTTTCCCTGCATATCCCCTTATGCTGTAGACTTTGTAGTTAGCATTCCTCTCTGGGTGTGGGAATGATAGGTTTACATCCCTCTTCCAACTTGGAAGAGCCAAACACTTACCTCCTGGTATGTGCTTTAACGACCATACTGGAGTGGAATAGAAAGGGGAGATAGACCATCAGTCTCTCCAGTTTAAGACAATGGTCAAACTTCATATTTAAGAAGTATATACTTACTGAAGAAAGAATTAGCGTTCAAACCATTAAATTAGAAATGCTCATCTAGTAAGGGAAGCATTCTAGTTCTATTCCTTGTGTCACGTAGTCTGAAGGTAGCCTGGGAAGGTAAGTCTGTTGAGCTAATTGACAATAATATTAAAAAGTCATTTGACTGATCAAAACTCAGTAACGTAGGTACGTGAAATCTTTTATACTTACCACGTCCTTACACAAGAAACAACTTTGATAATCTAGCAAAACTATAACAAAATCAAATCACTATATACTCAGAAAAAACATATGATACTATTTTTTTAAGTGAACTAATTTTTAGACCAATTAACATGGGGAGAGGCTGGATCTTTCAGTATTGGAAATGTTTAAATGATAAGTTGGTATTTCTCTGAAACACAAGCTCTAATTCACAGTGAATATCAAATTTAGAGGAAGGAATTGAAGGGTTTATGTGATGTTTTAATATAGTCCCTTGCACATCTTTAATATGTTATCAAAATTGTCAGATTGTGAAAGCTTTCTGAGCTATGGCTAGTCTGTCCATTACTTATTTACTAATGTAGGATCCTATTTGAGAGAACCCTAAATGTAAGAAAGATGCACAGTAAGGAAACCTGATACCTTCACTACTCCATTCACTATGGTTTGCAGCATTCAGCCGACGCTTGAGTCTCAGTTTAAAACCTGATTAATATTCCTATTCTCTAGTTGGGCTGAAATTGAGAGTCTCTTGGATCCCATTAAAGCACAATAAGCACATAGAATAGAATCATAGAAGCATGTTGGTTGGAAAAGACCTTCAAGATCAGCAAATCCAACTGTTAAACTAGCACTACTAAGTCCACCACTAAACCACGTCCCTGAGCACCACATCTACACATCTTTTAAATGCCTCCAGGGATGGTGACTCAACCACTTCCCTGGGCAGCCTGTTCCAATGCTTGACAACCCTTTCAGTGAAGAGATTTGTCCTCATATCCAATCTAAACCTCCCCTGGTGCAACTTCAGGCTGCTTCCTCTTGCCCTATCGCTTGTTACTTGGGAGAAGAGACCTAAACCCACCTTGCTACCACCTGCTTTCAGGGAGTTGTAGAGAGCAATAAGGTCTCCCCTCAGCCTCCTCTTCTCCAGACTAAACAACCCCAGTTCCCTCAGCTGCTCCTCATAAGACTTGTGCTCCAGACCCCTCACCAGCTTCGTTGCCTTTCTTTGGACACACTCCAGCACCTCAATGTCCTTCTTGTAGTGAGGGGCCCAAAACTGAACGCAGTATTCAAGGTGCGGCCTCACCAGTGCCAAGCAGAGGGGCACGATCACTTCCCTACTCCTGCTGGCCACACTATTTTTGAATCAAGCCAGGACGCTGTTGGCCTTCTTGGCCACCTGGGCACACTGCTGGCTCATATTCAGCCGGCTGTCAACCACCACTCCGAGGTCCTTGTCTGCCAGGCAGCTCTCCAGCTACTCTTCCCTAAGCCTGTAGCGTTGCATGGGGTTGTTGTGACCCAAGTGCAGGACCCAGCACTTGGCCTTGTTGAACCTCATCATACAGGTGGCCTCAGCCCATTGATCCAGCCTGTCATAACACAGTACTGCTGAGAAGGAAGGAGATGGGCTGAAGGGACCAAGCTCTAGTAGTAATAGTAGTCTATTATTTGGATATGATCTCCACAAAAACACCTTCTAGAGTGTCACAGTGAATATACCTTGCTAGAACACTTCTCATGGAACCAGTACGTTTCTGTACACACAGCTGATGGCCAGCCACGGATGTGACTTTCCCTCCCTCTTCCCATCCTTTTGGGGTACTGTGTCAGCAGAGTCTAAGAGCACTTTCTTATGTAAGAAAAAGAAAGACTGTAATTCAGCCTGGTCCTAATCAGGCCATGCTGTGTCAAGGGAGCCAGTGCCTTCCCGTTACACTGCTTGTTTCTAAAGGAGTCACGCTCAAATGTTCACAATATTATTCATTTATTTGTATTGTCAGTGCACAACAGTGCTTGACAGATGTTTTGCCTGTACTGTGACGAGTGAAAATGTTACCAGGGAACAGGACTTCATAATCTGCCCTCGCACATGCTTTTAATCATCTTAATGATTAGTTCAGGCACCATTAAAAAAGAAAAAGGAGAATGGAAACTTTTCATTTAATAATTCATTCCCATTTAACAGACTCAAAGATAAAGGGATACTGTAATTAGTAATTAAATATTTTTTACATGTCTACTTTCTTTTTAGCTTAACTGAAAGAGCCCAGTTACTGAAGAATGTTTTTAAGAAGAACCATGTGAACTTGTATCGCTCTGACTCTCTGCAGCAAAACTTGCTTCGTAAGTGTTCACTGACAAGTAAAAATTAATATCCATTAATAATATAGTAAAATTCTACCTTTCACTGCATTTGTTTATAGTAAAGATGCAGAATCCTAAACCCAGTTTAGGGTTTAGGAACCCATGTTCTTTGCCTGTTTGTAGGTTCCTCTTCATTCTTAAGATACTGCACAGAGTTCTTTCTGCTATTTTATAATTGCAAAATTATGTTAGAAGCATCATGGGTTTTCTACCTGATAGTTGCTGAGAAGAGGTTTATTGCCTTATATTGACCTTTAAGTTGTTTTTATTAAAGCTTTAACAAAAAAATATTACCAAATTTAATTGGTTTCTATTTTGGTTTATATTTGCAGATGGCTACGCCTTCTCTCAAGATGAAAATGGAATAGTTTCCCAGTCTGAAGTAATAAGAGCTTACGATACCACAAAACAAAGGCCTGAGGAATGGTGAAGGAGCACAGCTCAGTATTTAGGCCTTAGTAGCTACTTACTTTTGTGAGACAGACTGCTAGATCTTTGCTGGGAGCTGCAACCATGGCCCAGTTATCAGAGATTTAAAGATCTGTGATGGTCTTGTTCCATAAAGTTTGGATTTGTGTAATCAGTAGACGTAAGCACTGTGCAACTATACTGTAACACACCATCTCTAAATTTTTTAACAAGTATTTGCTTAGCCTTTGTAAACAGATTGGAATTTACCTTGTATCTTGCCAGCTTGCTTATTTATGATGAAGTTGAATCAATACTGGTCATATACTCAGAAGGCAATGGTCAGATCGCTAAACATACTCTACATTGACAGACCATTAGCATCTGTGAAGGTTTTTAAGTGTTAATATATATTTAAATACAGTTGACAACAAGCCTTTGATTTCAACAAGTGCTAAAAAAAATAGTATTGTAATGGTGTTAATTCACCTTCTTTGAGAAAGATTTTGAGTGAAGAGGTTTATAGATGTTTGTGTCAAACTAACCTAAAAATGTTTGCCAAAGAAGTTCCATAAATCTTTTCTGTTAGAAATATTTCGAAAGGAGATTAACTCCAGTCCTGATCTCAGAACTGCATGCTTGAGTTTCCACACTTGAGGATAAAGATTTACAGTACAGTGAGTCTAATCTGAGTGGCCTTTACGGCATTTGCTTTCAAAACTGCAAGTCTGCACCTTTGGCCTTATACAAGCTTTTCCCTTATTTTCGTTTAGTATCGCATATGTTGAAAATGGCTGCCACCTTGTAAAATTGAGTACACGTATTATTTCGTTCAATTTTTAAGAATTGCTCTGCCTTACTTCCCTTTAGCAAACTTTAATTATTTTTGCGATGCTTAGTTGTGTCTACTAGCTTCAAAAGAAAGTTTGTTTTAACTTATTTTTAAAAGTTAAATTTTCAACATTTTTATACTAAAATTGTTTGAAATGCATACATTGAAATAGAGAGCAAAGCATGGCCTTCGCTAGTCTATCGTATGTACTGTTTTATTTGCCCTAAAGCCACTTCCTATAAAGGTATGAAATACATTGTAGCAGCCTTTTTACAATTTACTGGTCATGCAGAATACCTATATACTCCACCTTTAATTAAAAATGGAGAGGAAGTAACTGCAGAAAAAGATACATACCTGATTTAAGGAAAAAAAAAAAAAAAGAGGGAGGTGTGAAATGAGAGCATTCTGATGACTTTTTAAAGTGTTTATACTTGGTATTTCTCAGCTTACCACCCAACAACCATCAGGTTTCAAACTAGGAAAAGCTACTTTAACTTCAGAATTTAGTTAAATCTTGTATCTTTTTAGTCCATGCTTAATTCTGAGTTTAAAATGCACCATAATTACATTTAAAATACATTTTTCTATTGTAGCTGTTGATTTTATTTTTAATTACATTTCTGTGCATTATCTAGAAATGATCTTTTCATCTTTGAATGGAGATCAGCTAGATGGAAAAGCAGAACCATGACATCCCCAATGATCTGTTAAATTAAGAATTTCCTCTTTGCTCTCCAAATCATCCACTTTCAACTTAAAAGTAACAAGTCATCCACTCCCATCTTTTCTCTGCCCTCCCTCATTAGTCATATACTTAACTAAAGGTTGACTTCACCTCCTTGCCTTTCATCTAACTAAATGCTTAACATTTAAATTTATTGCACTGTCCAAGTTTCTTACGCTCCATTCTAGGAGGAACTTAAAAATACACATGGAAAGCCCAACAAAAGGCACTATATGAAAGTACATATTTAGGAAGGCATATCAATGGGAAGGCAGTCTGCATTTCATATGCATGTTATGCCATGTCATCCTCTCACTTTCCCGGAGTGATCTTTAAACAGAAAACAGAAGACACAGGGACAAAGGGAACGTATCCCACTAGAAACAGTACTGCCAGTCAGTCATGCAGACAAGAACTGCCTTCAGAAAAGCCATTTCAGGCATAGATAAATAGATGGATCAATATGGGAGGGCCAAATCACTTGACCTAAGGCAAGAAAAAATTCGGGGGCATGCCCCTTTCCTAAAATGGGGATCCCTATTTTCTGTCATCCAAGGGAGAATGACCAACTTCAAAACATTTCTGAAATTAACCATGACACTGTTGCTCCTTTATAATCTTTTAGTGTACTTAACTCCTATAAAACAATTCAATCCATACATACGCTCTTTATGGGTTAATTTTTTATTATTATTGGGTTTTTTCCGTTTTAAATGGTTTAATTGCTGATTTTGCAGAAAAAGGCGTGAGGACTAGAATACGTTCTTAAATGTTTACAATGAGAAATTTACATCATCTCTTACTCCTTCTGCAAAGTAAAATTCTGTCTCACCGTTGTAATACAGTTTGCAAAAAATAACACACAGTATATCCCCAATTTATCTTAATAAGGAAGAAAGCAACTGAAACAGCTCTAAGATCCTAAATTTAGACCATAATTTAAGGTTTTTAAGATAGTCTTATCACAGCGTTTCATCCTTACATCTTTACAGAATTTGAAGTAGTATTTCACAAAGTGCATTTTTCATTTTTATTACTTCTGATGGGGTTTTTCTCCTGCCTCTATACTTTTTCTACACACTATGTGTTACTTATTGTCTAGTAGTTAGTGGTTGGAAGATACCACTTCTTGGAAATAATAAAAAAGACAATGTGGCAATTCTGTGGGTTTTTTTGATTGCTCACACAATTCCATTTTAATAATATAAGATCATCTTAGATATGTGTGCCCATTTTTAAATCAGGTCAAGTATACGATATGCACTTTATTTTCATATTGAGTACACAGTAATATAATCTATTACCATCCTGTTAGTACATCATATCTTGTTCAAATAAGGGGATTGTGCAGATGTTTGTTTAAAGAAAAAACAGTTTAGGCAAAAATGCTTATAAAAATGCCTCTGTTCTTATTGTTTGAAAATTCAAATTTGTATCAAATACAGAATTCACATGGACTTTTCCATCTGTTTCATGTGCACTGCAAAACAATTACAAGTTAGTATTAAAAATTTCCATCAAAAAGTCAAACCAGTGCCACTTAGAAATCAGATATATAAATACTGTTGCTTGCTTATTTTTAACAATATACGTATATATAAATTATTCAAAAGAGTACGTAACAGGAAACAAATTATAACAAACCTATTGATAATTTGTATTTGAAATTTTTTCTTGCCATTTCCTAATTTTACACTTATTTTTGCAAAGCAATTTCAACAGATTTATACTTAGTCATCATTCTATTTGTATAAAATGATAGATAAAATATTTTGAAACACTGAGAGATAGCTGAAGAATCCTCTATGTCCACATACATCCATAAAATTCACTGTGTTTTGAAGATGCGTGTTAAGTGTCTTAAGACCGTTACATTTAAACCCATCTTGAATGATGAGTAATTTGGAATTTGTGTTAAATTTGAGGAGAGAAGTTATTTCCCTTTTTTTCTTATGTAATTGTGTAAAAGCATTTGTAGTTCTGATGAATTTATCATTCTGTCTGCATGAGGTAATATTTTTAAGTGTTCTGAGGCAATGCATGGTGGTTGCTGTTTCCAGTTTTTTAATGCCTTCGTTAAAGTCTGCTCATAATGTATCGAGAAGCTAGTGCTATGTAAGCAAATGAGTTTGTCAGTTCAACTTTCTTGATACTGGATGTTTTCACTGGTAACAAAACTCAACAAATGAGTTTCTCCTTCCCTCCCCTTTGCCCTCGCGCCCCCAGTTTTCTTCACTGTTAACCAATAGATCTTTATAAACAAAGGAATATTTTAGCATTCCAAACCTGGTTCCTGCTTATGCAAACCATTGCTCACACAGGCATCAAGCGGGCTGTTTGTGAGTATAAGGACTGCTCATCTGAGCAATGATGTGCAAAGTTGGGCACTTCGGAGGGTTGATATTCTTAACTTAAAATGGAAGCATTTCTATAGAGAGAGTGGTTTGTAATTGCAAAGCTGTGACCAGAACAAGCTTTTTTAAAAACCATGTTTTATGGTGTTTCTTTATTATAGAATAGAAGCCATAAATGCATTAATATTGTTTTTATACTTCAATTTAATTTTTCATTAAGATTTTCAGTGTTTGATAAGTATGAACTGCTGCAGAAAGCAGTCAGTCTGTAACAGCAAAATTTGCATTCAAGGTAGTGAGGTTTTATAGCTCCACGAAGCCATTGCTGCTGAAACCGTTGTGGAACTTATGAAGCTGCATGAATGAAGACTTTTTGACTCGATGTTTATGGTAGTTTCTCAGGTTTAGTTTTAACTGGATGTTAAATGCACTGTGTTTTATAAATAGTTCTTCTCTTTTAGTAACTCATTCAGTTCTATGCAGTGTTACATGTCATTTGGCATTTGGTGAATGTGCATGTTTTGAACTGCAAATTTTAAATGTTTTGTCTTTTAAATGTTAAAAAATTAATAAACTTTGCCATTAAATGAAGAAGCTTTGCTGAATCGATTGGTTACAAATGCTCAAGATTACCTTCATAGGAAAAGACATATCCCATCACTCTTTTGACTTCTTTAAAATGGGACATATCAGAAATAGCCTCACACAAATACCAAAAAATTCTTACGTTACTAAGGTAAGCTGAAAAAGTAGAAAATTACTTTAAGGTGTTTTTTTTAAACACCTATTTTGAGACTTCTTTTTCAGTTCTCATGTGAAGTCCAGAAAAAAAAAGTTTTAAAAAGGGAGCACGGGAGTCTGCAATTTAGTGCTTTGCAGCAGAGCACTAACATACTCTGGTGGTGAGACCATGTTTTGAAAGAGAAGTATGCAGCACAAGAATGTTAGAGTGGGAATAAGGAAATGTCATCTCCTTTTTCAGATGACACTGATAAGTACTGTAGCCTCTGGCTATTGATAGTAGTGGGTATTTCTTTCCCCTCGCAGTGCCCACCCACGGAAAAAAAATCAATATATCCAAACCTAAATGGAGTAAGCAGAAGCTCCGTTCAGAGGAGCTCAAGTTCGCACAGCACATAACAATATGCAGAAAAACAGCGCCAAGAATGGATTCCATCTCCTTAATGTTACTGTCAAGTTGTAAGTGAACAGTAGTGACAAAGAAATTTGGAATTGTCACTTTTTTTTTTTAACCCCAGTGGGATTAGTATGACAAATAATCTGAGTTTACATAGCCATATACCAGACGGCTTACCTGGTTTCAAATAAAATCCTTCAGGCGTTCTTGCAAATTCATGTGATGTTTTTCTTAGCACTGAAGAATTTTGATGCATTTTGGAGATACACACTTAAGAAACTCAAAATGTAGAAATAAAAAACAAATGGCTGATCTGATTATGTCACTGTTAGTCTTTGCCCACAGAAGGCTGGGGTTTCATATATGCCATTGCCAGTTAATGGCAATCAAAGCATTTTGTGCATAATGTGTGTGAATGACAATAATCAATTTAATGTGATTTTTGTTGCATTTTGATTCATTTTAGATGGGTGTCACTCCAGTAAATGAGTATGAACTCCCTCCAGTATTATAAAAGAAATAGTTAAACCTACTGTTTAAAAAATAAGCATGGCAGTAACGAGCAAGTACTGTGTAAACGTACAATTCTTTCAGCTCAAGCACGCATCTGGCCCTTCAAACTGTTTCACTAGTCATTAAAACGGCGTATCAGAGTGCCATTTGTGCTCTGCCTGCAAGTTCTAGAAAAATGACTGTTTTCTACCAACGACAGGAGCACCTAGTGCCAATAGGTCCGTTTCCTTAGGAAGGAAATTCCGCATTCTCACCTGCAGCCTGAATCCATCTGGGCTGGCACCTGCTGGCACGGGCAACAAGCACGTGGGTCCATGGGCTTCTGCTCTGGCCACCCCCCTTCAGCTACACAGGTCACTGCCACTGGAGCCACGCGAACTCATGGATTCTTCGCAACTCATAGATCCTTGGTCTATGGTGCATAATCCCCGCCTCACCTGCCTGACAGGTAACGCGGCACAGCGATTTGAACCGGCCCTCCCCCTAGTTAAACCTACTGTTTAAAAAATAAGCATGGCAGTAATGAGCAAGTACTGTGTAAACGTACAATTCTTTCAGCTCAAGCACGCATCTGGCCCTTCAAACTGTTTCACTAGTCATTAAAACGGCGTATCAGAGTGCCATTTGTGCTCTGCCTGCAAGTTCTAGAAAAATGACTGTTTTCTACCAACGACAGGAGCACCTAGTGCCAATAGGTCCGTTTCCTTAGGAAGGAAATTCCGCATTCTCACCTGCAGCCTGAATCCATCTGGGCTGGCACCTGCTGGCACGGGCAACAAGCACGTGGGTCCATGGGCTTCTGCTCTGGCCACCCCCCTTCAGCTACACAGGTCACTGCCACTGGAGCCACGCGAACTCATGGATTCTTCGCAACTCATAGATCCTTGGTCTATGGTGCATAATCCCCGCCTCACCTGCCTGACAGGTAACGCGGCACAGCGATTTGAACCGGCCCTCCCCAGCCGTGGACCGCCGTCTGCCAAGCGCTCGGCACGCCGTAAACTCGCAGCCTCGCGTCGGCCCGGTTCAACGGAATTACTCCCGCGTGCCGAGTTCCTCAAGCAGTGTACGAGGTCAAACCCATTACGCAGCAGCAGGGGAGGAAAGGGAGTAGCTCGGAGGGGTCCTCCCTGCGAGGCCGAGTTTCACGCTGCTGCTGAACTTCACAGCCGCTACTTAGGGCTGCGTCATCGTTTAAATCTGTCAGACCGCATGCAAGCGCGGCGAAGATCTGCCCCCGTGTTCAACCGTTAATAAATCTGGCTACCGAGCCCAGGGAGACCATTACGCTGAATGAAGCAGGCCGGCCTGTTCGGTCCACGGGCAGTACCCGGGCCCGGCTCACGGCCTCCCTGGAGGGGAACGTACCGCCGATCCTGGAGGAAAAGGCCGAATTTCAGCTACCCGCCAGCTGGGTCAGTGGCTCCGACGGCTAATTGCTCTTCACAGGAACATAAAACTGCACCTTCTTAGCTAAAACTGATCAAGCTTCTGCTTCCAGAAGGACCTGTGTTGCCTTGGTTTACAAGGTAAAGGAAGATTTCTACCAATCCAAGGCTTTATTTTTGTAAAAAATACCATTTAATTGTTTTACTATCTGTTTCTGCTGTATACGGCCATGATCAGCACATCTCGCAGGATGCTTCCAAACAACAGAGCTGATGATACCTGCTGCATTTTTAAATGATTTTTCCAAAAAGTTAGTTGAGGAACAGTCCCGTATTTCTCATCCGTTCAAAACGTGCAGTGACAGGAGTCTGGTGGGCAAAAATTTACCCACCCCGTTCCTTGGAGATTGTTTCTAAAAAAATTGCAAGCCAAACCACTTACGTTTCAATTAATTTCCCAAGTATTCAAAATCTACTTTTTAGGTTTTTATAAAACATACACTACTGTGTATCATGATTTTAGTTTGTAATTAACAATTACAACATTCAAGCTAAACCCTATTACTGGAAACATCATCGCACACAACTTGAGTGGTCTTTCTGCTTAGAAACCACGTTTCCAGCTGTAATACCTATTATATTATGTTTTTTATGCAATGAAAAACATATTAAAAGGGTTATTTCAAAATATTTTTTTTATAAATGCCAAGATACTGATTGTTAGATATTTGCTAAGAAAAAAATGTATTCAACTCTTGAGGAAGAACCAGTGAAGCTGTTCTAAAATACAGAGAAGTACACCGTAATTCAGCATAGAAGTGCTGCAATTTGAATATGCACCTATATGCTAGCACTTGTAAAATAGGTCAGCTATAATGTACTTCAAGAGATCCTATACACGGGGAGTTTGGGGCTGAAAGCACAGGAAAGTTCAGCCTCCGATGTTGTAGACTGACACACAGAATGACTTCGTTTGTCCACAAAAATAAGTAATACAGAGAAGCCCTTTAATGACTGCATTTCTTCTTGTGTATTTTCCGTTTGCTTGCTGCATGTGTTTGGTTTAGATGTGTTTTTTTCTTCTTCCACTTGGTTTGTTAGTTTACTTGGGTGAAGGAATGTAGAAGAACAAACAAAATTTACTCCTAGGGCAGGATGTTTTAAATTAAAATACTCAACTAATCAGTGTAGCTTTTACCACTTTTCTACCACACTTGCATATGAAAGACATTAATTGATCTATCAGTTCGCTATATATTCAGAATTTTACATTATATTAAATCTGCACAACAGGTGCACAGTTAAAGATGTAAAAAATTTACAAAAGCAAAATTAACTATTTTTAACAGGAAGAACTATAGTATAGTTACACCATCAAAATTAAAACTTGCTTATCGAACACTATCTGTACTGAGACATACAGATGACGCAACATTTCAACCACACAGTTTATTGATAATTTTTTTTTTGGTGTGACTACTAAATAATTAGTGTTGTCAATGCTGTAAATACATTTTAAATTACAAGCTTGTCTTTACATTTTATACATGGCTAATTTTACAAATAGAACTTTATGATCAGTTTGTCCAACTTACACGTTGCTGAGCAAAAAGACAACAATAAATACTTCCTTCTGAAAAATGCTTTAATATAATGCCATTTTTAGAATTTTATGCAGAGAAGTTGTTAGTGATATTGCTGAACACATTCTGCTGTTCTCATACGTAATTATTTGGCTGCTATTTTCAACTAGCCTAATTAGTACTAGTTTTACCTATCTTGGTTATAGCTTAGTAATACAAATATGCAGTGTAAGTTCAGGTGCATTATGTGTATTTTTAAAAACCCACATGTTCTGATATCTGTAGTAAAACACTTCCTCATATTTTCATTGCTCATGGAAGTAGGAAGCAGTCAGCAGTTTCAGGATCCGCAAACTCTTTAGTTAGTATTATTCCTCTCTTACTTCTCAGACTTATTGCTGCTTTATAGAACTAGTCTAATTATTATGAGTGGAATGCAGCCACCGTTTGTTAACTAAGTTAATAGCATTTAGTGTTAAAATGTCATTTATAACACCGTGAAATAAGTACCTTTATCCCAAAATGGTTTCTCTACTCGTCTCTGAACACGTTCTGCAGAAATCAGACAGATTTAGAGCAGTCAGTTTTTAGAGAGACTAAGTTTGCAACATTTTAAAACTCATTTGTAAGCATGATCCGAGTTTGGGAAATGAGGTCCCCAAATGAGAGCTTGCACTTTTTGAGGGGCACTCACCCACGGGAACGGTTCTGACTGCTGCAACCCCAGAGCGTGTCAGCGTGACACCCAACAGCAGCAGTCCCTGCACTTCCGAAGGCTGCATTATTTCTCGTCAACTCCTTTCAGCTCTGACTAAAATCGGAGCAGCTCTTCCCAGCCAAGGCAGGCTCTGGCTGGAGAGGATACCCAAAGTACGGCGGCGACACCAGAAATCCCGATGGCTGCGCCAGGTGGACTGCATGGGCTGTCTGGAAGCAGCCAGATGTGTACGGTGGAGGTGGCGATGCCACAAGGCACCCTGGCTCTGCCCGGGGAAAGGAGAACCTGCGAACTGAGCCGCCGGTCGAACTGGAACTTGTCGCGGTACTGGACTGCCTCGACGGCGACCTGAAGCTTGTGGAGGCCAGGATCATGGGAAGGGTCTCGGTCTGATAGCTCCGCAGAGAAAATCGTATTGCCTGCGACGGTTGCTTAGGTCTTAAACACGTGCAACAATAAACCGCTACCAGAGAGCCCACGATAATGAAGGCAATAAATATGGATCCAACAATGAGGAATGGAACGTAGATTGGTTCTGGGAGAAGAAAGAACAGGAAAAGCCACGCGCATTAGCCTACTGAAGCAACAGGTCTGCTGCGTAGAAATAAACTCCGTGGAGTTTATGAAGCCCCGCGTCGTTTCAGTTCCACCAACACACTGAGCTTCTATTATCATTAGAACAAAATTAAAATTAAACCCTGTATGTACCAGACAAAATTTCTTTCTTTTGACAGTTTTAAGTTACTGGTGGTAAAAGCTGCCTACACCGTGTCCTGTTTGCCGGTTCTAGTTAGGTTTCGCTCAAGAATCGCACTCCTCTCCCTCACCCCCCAAAACTGTCGGGGCTGTCCAATGTAACAGCTTGGATCTGCAGGCGAAGCTCACATGCTGCAGACGTTAAGTCGATTTCACTCCTAAGGTGGAAAATCAGCGCAGAACGTCTGACTTGGGAAACCAGCCTCCGTGCGCGCTGCCGGCTCGCTTTTGTCCGAGAACCTGACGGCCCCTCGCACGGGGGGTCGTGCCTGCAGAGCTCCGGAGCCCAGCCTCGCCTCCGGAGGAAACACAGTCAAACGGGCACAGTCAAGTGTGCCGAGGCAAACCTAAAGCACAAACGCCCCTTCCAGTTCGGATGGATCCAGCTGCTGGGGCCGCTTTTCA
>NW_010545503.1:0-2512 GCF_000687285.1 Phaethon lepturus
CCTGGTACACAGACAGAAGTAGCTTTGTTTGGCAAGGCATCAGCAAAGCAGGGTATGCGGTAACCGCTATGAATCAGGTAATAGAATCCAAAGCCCTTGCCCCAAATACCTCGACACAAAAGGCAGAAATAATAGCCTTAACCAGTGCGTTGGAGCTAGCCAAGGGCAAGAAGGTTAATATCTGGACAGACTCCAAATACGCTTTTGGGGTAGTCCATGCCCATGGAGCCATATGGAAAGAAAGGGGACTCCTATCCACCCAAGGAAAACATATAAAACATGCTGAAGGAATTCTTAGGCTCCTGGAAGCAGTGCAGCTACCTGAAAAGGTGGCTATCATGCATTGCAAGGCTCATCATAAAGGAAATCATATGAATATGCATGCTTTTGTGTAATAAATATTTGCCTGCTCGCCGAAACGGTGTGCAAGTTAGGAGAAGCGACCCCCCCTTGCACCCGGTGCCGTAATAAACATACCTGCTTTATAACTCTTTTGAGCTGTGAAGTTTGTTTCCGCACGCCAGTTTAGTCTCTGTGAGCAGTTAACAAGGTGCAACCTTGAGGGAAGGAACAAGAGAATCACAAAAGAAACACAACTACTGAACCTTGAGTGAACGATCCTAATTAACATCTAATTAACATATAATTGGCATAATAGAAACCTGCCCCTGGGCGGGGAAAGCCCCCTCCTCACAAAAGCCCCTTCCTCACTGAGCATGCCTAGGAAAAAAGAAGGGTGCTGTGACTTTAAGTGGAGACGAGGCTTGTGAGAACTAATGGGAACAA
Source organism: Phaethon lepturus (assembly GCF_000687285.1). Classification (NCBI taxonomy): domain Eukaryota; kingdom Metazoa; phylum Chordata; class Aves; order Phaethontiformes; family Phaethontidae; genus Phaethon; species Phaethon lepturus. Next base: position 787 of record NW_010545503.1, read on the forward strand.
GGGGAACGGAGCCAACTTTTAAAAAATACTGATAACTGTTGCTCAAAGTGTATAAATATTTTCCATGTGTTAACCGAGGTGTGCTAGCTTTGTGGGCCTACCACCTAGCACCCAATTCTGCGCAAATTTGGAATAAAAGCAAATATCTCGGCCCTATGTGGTTTTCGTCTCTCTGCACACTGGGTGGAAGAACCCATATTTGGGACAACAGTGTCAGACCCTTCAGAGCCAACTTCGAGCAAATAGCTTAATTAAAAGCCTTTATTCCAAGGACTCCCTCTGTGTGTTTGTGTATTTGTGGATTAGCAGTTAATACAGTAAGAGGCTTTATTATAACTAAATTGATTTCTTCTTTTTTTTTTTCTCCCTTCTTTCTTCTGTATTTTTTTTCCCCTTCCCTCTCACCAGACTGTCCTCCCTCGTTGCAGGGTTTCCTGTGGGGACTGTAACCTTCACTGCCCGATGGTGCTGGAAAGGGTGTGATGGGGAAGCAATCATAGCAAGCACCTAGCTGGGGAGATCTGGGGGACTAATGATGCTGAAGGCATCTTTTTTCGGGAAGGACAGGTAAGTGAGCGTTGGCTGTGACTATTTTATGGGGGAGAAGAGATCCCTGATGCATATGGGTTGTTCCTGTGCACAGCGGGCACAGGTGGGGTGCACAGCTCCAGCCATCTGCATCCAAGGACACCCCAATTCCCAAGGCAATAAGGCCACAGGTCCCCAGAGGGAAACCCCAGCTCCAGCCCCACCTGCAGACCCCTGAGGATTGCTTGCAGGGTCTGTGCAATCCCACAATCTTTCTCTTTCCAGTATAATTCAACTTCCCTATATTATTATTAAATTGTTACCAGCCCGTAGCACGTTGGCCCTGTGCTCTGCATGCTTAACTCAAAAGCTATGACTGCAACAGATCCATGAGGAACAAAGACCAAGGAAGATCAGACTTTGCTAGCTGATTGCCCAGCATCCTCAGACCACTCCGAAAGCTCACGGTGTCCACAGCTTCTCACTGTGATTAGCTAAAAAAAATAGTTAGGCTGGTAAATGCAGTCGTTGCACAAGTTGGGACGTAAGCATTACTCTGGGCTTCCCAGGATGGGCACAGACCTGTGCTGCACTTTTCTTCCTTTTTATTCTTTCTTCCTTCCTTCTTTATTGCCTGTCTGCCTTCTCCTTCCTGCCTTCCCTCCTTCTCTCTTTCCTCCCTTCCCTCCTCTCTTTCCTCCCTTCCCTCTCTCCCTCCCTCTCTCTTGCCCTGTGCTGCATGTCCCTGCCATGGGTGCGCCCTCTCCCCTTCCCATCCTGGGGCAGTGGGAGTCAAAGCCATAATTAAACTTGTCTGGGAGGAATGTGAATCAAAAGGCTGTTGAGAAGAGGAGAGGAGAGGAGAGGAGAGGAGAGAGAGAAAAGAAGGGTACCTGTGGGATTACGTGAGCCAGAAAAATGCAAAGACGGCTTCCAGCTGCCCATAAAATAGATGCCATCTCCTTTCCCATTGGCAGGGTTTGTCTGGGCACAAAAAGGCTGGGAAGAGGATTTTTACAGGAGTTAGTTATAGCCTGTATCAATAGCAGTGTGTCTGTCAGTGGGTTTCTGCCTCGGCGTGTGCTGAGGCTGAGCTGAACAAGGGGTACCAGCCACAGGGGGTGCCACCACGCTGGGTTTGGGATGGCACCGGCAAACCTGGATACAGCCCTGGGCCCTGGCCAGCCCTTCCTGCAGG
>NW_010545503.1:2602-6583 GCF_000687285.1 Phaethon lepturus
AGCAGCGACGGGTGGCTGCCAAATTCCCCAGCAGCTTCGCTTTGGGCAATGTCACCATGCACCTGCATGGGGACAAGCAAAGGGCTGGCCCAGCCCAAGAGCCATCAAGTCAGGGCCACTTCTGGGATATCCGTTGTCCCCATCCCCAGCACCACCGCATCTTCGCTCCTGGCCTGACTGCTCTTCCTCTCTTCCCAGGTTTGATGGAGGCGTCTGAGAAGCCTTTCCCCCCATTTGTTACTGGGAGCTGGCACAAAGATTCATCTCTTTGTGAACAAAATAAGTTTACAATCGTCACCAAACTCCAAGCAAAGCTCAGAAGTTGGCACTTCAAGGAGCACATTCATTAAATAAAAGGGAGGAAGAAAAATGGGGGGGGGGGGGGGTATACCATTCTGATTAATCAGGCTTCACTGTAATGTTCAGCCTTGGATTTTATTTCCTGTGATAAGCCCATTAATACAGGTGTCTATAGCAGGGGCTTTTAGCAGCAGGCACCATTAGTGTAATGAGGAAGGACTAATAGAGTTTTATTGGAAGTTTTATTCTGACATCACAGCCTTTTAAAACAGCTGTCTCAATAGGCATTATTATTCTGATTAACATTTAGACAGCACAAATCATAGTGATGCCCTTGGTGTCTTGCAGATTTTATGATAATTGTTCCAAGTCCCTGATGCATTGGCTAGTCCTCGGGGAGAGAAATCTTAGACCCCGGCAAAGGCTGGGGGTCATTTCTTTTCTCCCGTGCCAATATATCGGCTGCTTCTGAGGGGGTTTGCTGTGCTGTGATGGAGCGGGGTCCTGCTGTTACCAAAATGCAGCAGAAGCAGCTGGAATTGGCCAGTTGCTTTTAAAGCAGCTCTGGTCCCTGGGGGGATTTGAAAGCTGTGTGGAAAGGGTTAAAAAGCAAGCTGGCATCCTGGGCACCCATCCTGGCTTTGCTCGCACCCTGTTTCTCACCCATGTGAGAATTAATTTTTTTATTTTTAAAATTAAAATTAAATTTAATTTATGTTTTTATTGTGTGAATTAAATATTGCACTGTCAGTTTGGGTACACAAACCCAACAGTTTGCTGGGCAGTACCGTTTCAGGGCAGGAGCCGGCCCCAGGGCTGGAAAGGGTTTTCCTTTCGTCCACAAGACCCACGTGGGGTGGGATGGAGCCAGGTCTAAGCCGGAGGCACCATGGGGATGTCACACCAGTCTTCATGCAGCCCGGGAGCATCTGCAGGGCTGGCACAGGGGACTCCCACTGCCTGTTCAGACCAGGTGGATGGGGTCTGGCCTCTGTGGTATTGATCCTGTTTGAGCCATGGGGAAACTGAGGCCCAAGGAAGGGCAGCAACTTGTCCACAGGGACAACATAAGCAGCCCAGGAGTCCTGCCTCCCTACCCAAGCACGTAACCAGGAGGGAGCAGATGAGCTGCCATGAGTTATAGACAATTGCAAGCAAAATAAGCAAGGGATCAAATGTCAGAAGCAAACAGGCTGCAAATGCACTTCCAGCTTTTATTTGTCAAGTTTTGTTTCACGGGGGTTATGTATGAAGACATTTTATTGCAAGCGAGCGTGGCAGCATGCATGTGGATCAGCAGCTGGCTTGTCCCAGCTCTGGCTGTACCCTGCAGGGCTTAAACCACCTGCACTGAAGCAGGTGGTTTGGCTTGAAAATGAACAAGGGAGCCTGAGGGCATCGAGCAGGCTGGAGACCCGCTAAGTAGTTCCTCATTAGCATCTAATTAGCATTTCACCACCTCCACTCTCAAGAGCTCTGCTTCTGCCAGGAGTCACCTTGTGCCTAGGCAAACCCTGGGGGATGACTTTCCACCTTGGCTCCATTCCAGCAGGGTGATGTCTCCCAGGGCCCCTTTACTGACTCCTCAGCATTGCTGAATGTAATTAACAATAATTTATGGCTTCCTTCTCTGGAACATCAGGACAAAGGGGGATCCCTCCATCCCAGTGGCCATGGGCAGGCTCACAGTTTGTGAGCTCTCACAGCTGGCTCCAGCAGCAGGGGGTGCCAGGCACAGCTGAGGTGCCCAATCTCTGCTGTGCCAGGAGCCAGCTGGATAGGCCCCTGACCCCAGGATGGGAGAGAGGCTCAAAACCACATGCAATGGCAGGTCCCCGTTGCTGAGAGCTGAGAGCCAAGGTGCCTCCCCCAACTCTGGGCGTGCAGGAAATCTGGGGGGAGATGGGGGACTCCACTGCTTAGCGACTACATGGATGCTGCAGTGTGATGGTATTTAATTACTTGCATGTCTCAGATTATTAATAATTTAAATTCCAGCCCTGGGGCTGCCTCCTAGAGCCCATGCAGAGCCCACAGTTCTCTGCTGCTGGTGGGCAGCATCCAGACACCCCATTGAGTCCATCTGGGACCAGCAGCCCTCCCACAACACATGGTCCTCAAAAGCTCTGAAAAATCCCTTGCAGGGAAGTCCCAGTGACCATCAGCAGAGGAAAAAACACCAGCTGGCTGAGGCATGGGCAAGTCACCTCTGAAATTGCTCCCCACTGGTCTCAGCCCTTTGGAAAGTCCCTGCCAAGGCAGCTTCTGAGCCCGAAGGCAATGCTCCAGGCAGCCCAGGACAAGCTGGGTACTATTTGCTGCCCCAGAGGTTGCTCACATGCTCCTGTGTGTCTGCCTAAGCCAAGATGTAAAAGGGGTTTGGGTTTTGTTTTTCATACTCCTGGCATAGCAGATTTCCCTGCAGCATGGAGCTGCCTGCTGCAGGGCATGAGGGTATTTAGCATCTGCCTAAAATGTTTAATTGTTTTTGTGTTAAGCGCCTGATGGTCTATTTTAGACAGAAACAGAAGGGATTTGGCCTTCCTTCCCCTCCTTCCTTCCTCCTTCCCTTTCTTCTTTCTTTTCATCCATCCTTCCTTCCTTCCTCCCTCCCTTCCTTGATTCTGTCCTGGTTTTGGCTGGGATAGAGTCAATTTTCTTCCTAATAGTTGGTATAGTGCTGTGTTTTGGATTTAGTATGAGAATGTTGATAACACACTGATGGTTTTAGTTGTTGCTTAGTAGTTGTAGTGCTTATGCTAAGTCAAGGAATTATCAGCTTCCCATGCTCTGCCAGCGGGGAGGTGCACAAGAAGCTGGGAGGGGGCACAGCCAGGACAGGTGACCCAAAGTGGCCAAAGAGATATTCCCTACCATATAACATCATGCTCAGTATATAAACTGGAGTTGCCTGGGGGGCAGGAATCACTGCTCAGGGACGGGCTATCAATCACTGGCTGGTGAGCAATTGTTGCATTGTGCAACACTTGTTTTTGTATATTCCTTTATCAATGTGGTGGGTTGACCCTGTCTGGAGGCCAGGTGCCCACTAAAGCCACTCTATCACTCCCCTCCTCAGCTGAACAGGGGAGAGAAAATGTAATGAAAAGCTTGTGGGTCAAGATAAGGACAGAGAGATCATTCAGCAATTACCATCACAAGCAAAAAAAACTCAGCTTGGGGATATTAGCATAATTTATTGCCAATCAAATCAGAGTAGGATAATGAGAACTAAAACCAAATCTTAAAACACCTTCCTTTCCAGCAGGTCAACCTTTGGGGGCTGACCTGCTGGAAAGCAGCTCCATGGAGAAGGACCTTGGAGTCCTCCGGCTGCAATTGCTGTTGCTGGTTTTTTTCCCCCTTCTTAAATATGTTATCCCAGAGGCGCTACCACCATCACTGATGGGTTCAGCCTTAGCCAGCAGTGGGTCCATCGGATATAGGGGAAGCTTCTAGCAGCTTCTCACAGAAGCCACCCCTGCAGCCCCTGTTGTGTTAAGAGGCAGAGCAATTTGGCAGAAACTAAACCCCCTTGCGTTCCAGTCGATCCTCAGATATCAGAGGGACTGTGGGTGGCTGAGCTTAGGTTCTGAGTGATGCCCAAAGTCAGCGTTAGTAGTCTGGTCGTGCCCAACACCTCCGTTGGACTATCATGGGTCTGGATGCACTACTAACATC
>NW_010545504.1:0-23212 GCF_000687285.1 Phaethon lepturus
CCGCCAACGCGCGGGGGCTCTGCGGCTGCGGGGAGAAACCGGGCTTTCCCCCTGCCGGCTTCCAGAGGGCTACGGGCCGGCCTAGCCCAGGTCACGCCGGAGGGTTGTGCCCCCAGCCTTTCGCATGGGGCTTGAGGGGCCGCAGTGACGGGCCTGCGAGAAGGTGGTTTCCTTTCTGAAAACAAAAACCGCTACCTGACAATTTGGCAAGGTCTGTGTGGTGTCATATGCTTTTTCAGGTGAGCTCTGCACAGGTTTTAGCTCAGTTATTTTTGCCACTCAGTGCCTTTATAATACTGTAGCTATTGCCGAGTCAGCCAGCAAGAGATGGGAAATTTGTGCTGATCCGGTAGATGGTGTTGCAGATGACTGCTCTGAGGCTAGTGAGAGCTGTGTGACAAGCCTTAGGTATTGAAGCAAATAGTCATAGTTACGTGGCAGATTAATGCTCTAAAGCATCACATACAACCAGTCTGGTTTGCTTTTTGCACTCTAGTTAAGTTTTTGAAGGGGTTGCAGCTGTTTTTGTTTATATTTTGTTTTGATTTGCAGAATGAATTGCTTTACCATATAGTTCCTTGGACATTTTTTATTGGAACAAAAGCAAGCAGGAAATAGAAAGGTTTTATAAAGAATCCCTTTTGAACCACCACTTTGAAATTTAACAAAATTATATTAATGATAAATTTTACCTTTATATTTAAGGTTATGTCTTGCTAATTTCAAGCTATGAGCCAGTGTAACTATACAAATACTGTAAACAGAAATATGAACTGATCATATGCAATTAAATTTTTTTTTACAGCACTTAGTAATGCAGAATCATTGTATGAAATCTTCACCAGTATTTTTCTAGAAATGTCACCAGCATAGGAGAAAACCCCATGAACTTCAGGCAGGTTAAATAAGCATGAAGGCTTTAAAGAATCCTTTCAGATTAGGAGTTATTGCTACTCAGTTAAACCCAAGATCAGCGATGAGGCATCCTGTATTTCATAGCAGCAGTTAATGATAAAGCATTGTCTAATAATAGACACAATGGATAATTATTTTCTTAATCAAATTAATGCATTTTCTCAAATTTATTTATCTGAAACTATTTTACACTTACTAGTTTTGCTTAGATATGTGAAATATAATAAGTGAAGAAGGATTTTGAAGTCTTTGAATCTAGCTCTACTAACAACTTGTTCATTTCCTAGATAGTAATTCCAACTGTAAGAATTTAGGAGTTGTATTACTAATTTTAGGACTGGTAGGACTCTGTATATTCATGTAGTAAGTACTAATCCTAATTTTCCTGGAACATTGTGTTGTTCAAATGTATTTATACACAGGTTATTGCTATGCCTTTTCTATCTTTTGCATTGTTTTGAAATCTTTGGCACTAGGATATTTCACTGGCTACATCTTATTTTTGTTTTCCTCATTAAAATATACTTTCCATTCTGCTGAGGAAAAACTGTAATGCCACTTTGGAACAGTTTTGCAAGAAGATAAATTTGAAAAACAGTACATAGATTATATTACACAGGGGAAAACAAAGGATAATGTTGACTTTAAAAGGAGTGGTTTTGTTGTGTGGGGTTTTGTTTGTTTGTTTTTAAAAAAGCTTTCTGTCAGGAAATGAAATAATTTGTTCATAAGGAAGACAGACCTCTCAATGATTTTTTCCGCATTTGGTTCCATAAGCCACGAAAATCCTGCCACACCCTCACTGTGGAAAGTTAAAGAAAAATAAATTGGTGCTGTTGGTGCTCATATGATTGAGAATGGCATTGGTAGGAAACCAAGAGGATTCTGGTGTTTTCAGAAACACTAAGCAGATAGATTGGCCCTGTCTGTTGTTTTCTCTATTGAATGATGGCTTCATTTTTGATGGCCAAGCGAGAAAAATAGTACTAGGAAGACTGTCTTCTCAGAAGCCTGATGGATGGATTGTTACTGTGAAGGCAACATGAAGGGATTTTTTTATCCACTTTGAAGTGACAGTGTGTAAGAGCCCTCAATCCTCTATGGAAATCTTTACAGTGCTAGGTTTGTACATGTAAATACTGAATTATAGATTATCTCTGTTAGCCAGGCTACTATTTAAGCATCTTTTGAACTTTGCAGTATAGTTACATAGTTAACATTCATCAGAGTTTTATAAACTGTTCATTTTGTGCAATCAGAAAAGCAAAATCCCAGTACTAATGTATTTAAGAATTTTATGTTGTTCTGTTTCTATGCTGTAAAATACAAGAAAGCATCCATGTTGAACTTGTCTAAAGGTACAACAGAGAGCAGACAGACTAGGATGTTGGTTTTGTAACTGAAGGATGTATAGAAGATCCATGTTCTCAGTTATGTGAAAGAGAGATGGGCGAGTTTCTGTTGAATGTTTTTTATCTGTTGAAAGCAAAGGGAATGATGAAATGCATCAGTAACCTGGGAATTAGTTATGGGTATAGGAGAACTGTCACAGAATACCATGTATGAGAAGGACTCATATGCTTGAGATGAAGGAACTGTTTTGAATGTGATCAACTTGAATCACTGAAGAATGTTGAGCAGAAAGTAGAGAAGACACAGTCAGAGGAAGATAACCATGCAATTCCTGATGTTGAAGTTGAGCATTACCAACAATGGTTAGTTGGTAATTTATATAGTTAAAATAAAGTTAATCGATATATTTTATAGGAATAGTAAGTAGAAAGAAGCAAAGAATTTAGAGAGTGCTTATGTAGGTAGTAAAAACAAGAAGCTGGAGTCAATCGAAGTGGTATCAAAATTGTGTGGCAGGAAGATAAAAGATGTTGTGAGAGTGGTGGAGACTTATTAGTAAGACCTTGAAGAAACAAAGGTGATGTGTATTAAAAAAAAAAAATGGCGGGGGCATGAGCAGATCATATTATATTTCAGGAAATTAGAAATAAATGTGTTTTTACATGGAAAGGTTTTCACCATTGAAAGGTGAAGAATAGTTTCCTCACTCATCTGTTACTTTAACTGGTTTTGGATTTTTCTCCTGAGGGATGACTGGGAGAAATTTATAGATATCTAACTTTTTTCCCCTGAGTCTCATACTTGCTTATATGAAATATTCTTTTGTTGCAGGTTCACTAAATATAGAAAAACAGTCTTGAAAATGTTGTCCAGATTCTTTCGAATGCATGGCCTTTTTGTAGCCTCTCATCCATGGGAAGTCATTGTGGGAACAGTGACTCTCACCATTTGTATGATGTCCATGAAGATGTTCACTGGGAATGATAAGATCTGTGGCTGGAATTATGAGTGCCCCAAACTTGAAGAAGTAAGGATTTAAATTCATGTTCTAGTACTTACTGTTAATCAGTAGATCCAGGGTTTTCTAGGTAAGAAATAAGTAGAATAAGATCAGGTTGTGATATATTAGGAGGAAACTGGCTTCTGTAGAAACTTCTTTATTGCCCTCTTTTCCCATTGGGGATATTAAAGCTGTATACAAGCAGTGATGCGCTACAGAAGGTTTTAATTAAATCTAACTTTCAGTTGCACAGTATCTAGTGAAGAAGGATTTTATATGAATATTGTTTGCACTATTTAAGTTTTTAAGACAGACTAGACAGACAGATACTTACTTTATTCTGAAACTTAATTTTTAGTGCAGCTTGACACTGGATTTTTTTATTCCTGAAACTTAACAAGTTACTACTTAATGTAAAAGCTAACTAAATTGCTTTGTATTTGAAACAGGATGTTCTGAGCAGTGACATCATCATCCTGACAATCACACGTTGTATAGCAATCCTTTATATATATTTCCAGTTTCAAAACTTAAGGCGGCTTGGGTCAAAATACATTTTAGGTACTGTATCTGATTTTTGTGTTTTCTGTATGCATTTTAATTGTTTGTTTAATACAAATCAATAATAAATAGAAATTTAATAGTTGTGTACATAACAGAGTCATTTTAATTATTTGCTAGATAGCAGAACAAATATTCTGCATAGATCAAAGTGCAATTCTTTTTCTAAGAGAGATTGTGTAGGATTTTATAAACCTTGGAAATGTAGTTACTGAAATAAGTATTGTGGGAAACACTTAAATTGGCTTAAACGGCTCTATATTTTTTCATTTTTGCTGATAATAAATGAGAACGTGGCTTTCATTTCTTAAAAGTCTTAATTCGAGTGCAATACGAATTTTAGATTTAAATATCCGTATAAAAATAGCATCTACTTCAGTTTGTATCTCAGCTGCTGTTAATGCACTCTGAGAGATGAGAAATGTCGTTTGCTTCATGATTGATCTAAAAGTCTAGGTTGGTTTTTTTTTCCCCCTCCCAATATAAAAAAAAAAAAAATTCCAACTATCTTTTTTTAAAAGGTATTGCTGGCCTCTTCACAATCTTCTCAAGTTTTGTCTTTAGTACAGTGGTAATTCACTTCTTGGATAAAGAACTGACAGGTTTAAAGTAAGTAATGAATTGTTACTCTGGATTTCTTGCTTGACTTTTTCTTTTCCTGTACGATGAACCTTTAATTTTAACATGTGCCTCCTTTTTTTCAGTGAAGCATTACCATTCTTCCTGCTTCTGATTGATCTGTCAAGAGCAAGTGCATTAGCCAAATTTGCGCTCAGTTCCAACTCACAGGTCGGGGGTTTGGGTTTTGTTCGTTGATTGTTTTTTTGGTGGTTTGTAGTGGAGCTTTTAGATTTTATGTTAAAAAATAAGCATTATCCCATGGCAGGGAGGTTTGAACTAGATGCTCGTTAAAGTCCCTTCCAAGCCAAACTTTTCTATGATTCTAGGAATAATCCAGGTGGAGAGACATACAGGTGAATACTGTATTGGTGATAGATAAGAAGGATCAGATTTTATCCCGATTCTGTGTTCTCTTGTCTGCAATCCAGATCACATGAATAATAACAGTGTAAAATCAGTGTGCATAATCATGTGAGCTAAATTAATGCATGTATGGGTACTTTATAGGTTCAGAACTTGAAACTGGCGATGCTTATAGCTCTGTTAAGGAGGCTAGAGTTCCTAGACCAAAGTCTTCCTTAGAACAGGTATTGGTAGAAAATTGTTGATTTCTAGGGCTCAGGAACAGTATATAAAGAGTCATCTAATGTTACAGTGCTGATACTGGAGAAAGCGTGTTTCTAGACAAAATCTTAGCAGAACAAACATACCATATGTGTAGACAGAAACATTCATGCTCTAATGAAATTAACACAGCACAGGAAGTGCTGTGTTAACAGGAGGGATTGACAGGACATCATGCTTGTTGTACATTGTAATGTTTTTTCCTAATATTCTAAGTTCTGAAATAAAAGTATATATACTGTACATAGTAATTGAGCATACTAATCGTGACAAAAATATTTTGTATTATATGTTAATGCAATGCATATTGGAGTATATTGCACATTCTCTAGAAATGCAATATTATTATAGTGTGTTTTATATTATTTTATAGTAGTTGTGAGTACAGAATTATTTATTAATTTTCAAGAAAGTATTTCACAAATAGGTTTTCCTTATAGCTTCTCTTGCTCTCCCCCTAAAACCACCCCCAAAAGAAACCCAGCAGCAGACCCACTAGAGTTTGCTATGCCTGGCTTCTGGAAGAAATAACTTCTGCCAAGGGAAAGTTTTAGTGTCTTTTAGGTCCTCTTTTCTGTCAGCTGAGTCTAGAGAGTTAAATAATAAAATAATAAAAGTTAAGGTACAGATGTGTTGTTGTGAGAACTTTTGAAATGCCATGATGTAACTGGTTCCTGTTTTATGTCTTAAAGTGCAGAAATTCTATTCTTCTGAATGTACTGTAATTGAAGTCTGTGCCTATCAGTGTTATAAGAGCTTAGAATACTGATGGGCCAAAAGTAGAGAAGTTAATAAAAATTAAATAGTCTTGTGTAAATAAAGGCTATCAAAGTGTAATAACTCATGGGAAATAAAGCAATTAAAGAATGTATTCACTCGTAATAGTTCATTTTCAGTATATGTTTTATAAGGCCTTATCTTAGTAGTACTACTACTCAATTTGTTAATCATGCCCTAATCATGTTATGTGTACTCTCTTCATTTAATTTTTGTCTTTATGTTAATATACAGACATTTTTCTTTTCAGGATGAAGTAAGAGAAAATATTTCACGTGGAATGGCAATTTTAGGCCCTACGTTTACACTGGATGCACTTGTGGAGTGTCTTGTGATTGGTGTTGGTACTATGTCAGGTAAGCGATACAGTCCAAGGGTCTAAATCTTCCCAGTTAAAAAGACTACTTGAAAGATGTTGGGATATAGAGATTTTCAAATAATAGGTGTTACCCATGTTTCCTGGTTTTGCTAGGATGGAATCATAAAATCAGTTTTCTGTTCAGGAAAGCTGCATTTCTGTGAAAACTGCAGCACCTGTTACTATGAGAACAAAGTTGATGAGATCCTTTGTTTTAGTTCATGGCCAGCCATGGTATGTGAGTTTCCACAGTGATTTGAGATAGCCAGGTACTAAAGCTAGGAGGAATGGAGGCCAAGACAGCTGACCCAGGCTGGCCAACAGAAGTACTCCATACTGTAAGCATCACGCTCACCATAAACTGGGGAGTCTGCTGGGAACGGCGCGCGCTCTCTCAATAGCTGCCATCCCTGGAGGGTCTCGCCTGTTGCTTTGCTCCTGAGGCCTACCCTTCCTGCGCTGGAGCTGTGCTGCTTGCAGTGCCTGCCAGCTGGCATTCACTGCTGGGAGCGCGCAGCTCGTGACCACTATCTGGACTGAGTATAACTCTGTGTATTTTGTATTGCTTTAGTATTATATTAGTTTTATTGTTTTATTAAATCTATTTCAACCCAGAAGTTGCCTTTCTTTCCCCAATTTCCCTTTCTCAGCTGAGAGGCTTTGTTAGGGTAATAGAGGAATTGCTAGCGTTTAGTCCAGAGGTGGGCTAAACCAAGACACCATGAGAGTGGAGTGACTTAATCTATTTATTTACTTTCCTAGTTAGCCTGTATTACTAGTTTCCTGCAGATGTGAATAACATGTACATGTTGAATGGAAGTTTGAAATGCAGGTAACAGTTTTCCTTGAGCATTGTGCAGTAGGAGTGGACTTCTGTGCAGCTGCTTTTATGAAACTAAGACCTTCTACCATTCCCGTCATTCCTGTTAACATCTTAAAGTAGCTGCTAAACTTTTCTCTTGGGTGTTCTTAAAAATGAGTTACACATTCAGTACATGCACACCTATTTGATAGTCTTGCAAAAATCAAGTATTTCTAAAAATTACTCCAGGTGAGGAAAGTTATTCTAGTTCAGTTAAAAATAACCAGTCTTCTACTGTTGGGGTTTGTTGGGTTTTTTTTTTAACCCCACCCCATCTTTTTACTTTTGTGAGTTCTGTGTGCAGTAGCAGTTCTCTTTCCTTAAAAAGAGAACAGTTAAATGTACTAAGCAAAGGATTTTCACATGTAAATCGATTTACAAAGAAATTAATTAAGTTCCATAGTTGGGACTACATTGTGGTTGTGTTTGAATGCTTGGTTTTGTCTGTTGGTTTATATCTGTGAGTTTTTTAAACTATCTTGCATATCTTAATGGCATCTTTCAAAGCACTTGCTTTTCAAATTGTTTGGGACCTTTTCAGGGTATTGTGTATTAATAAGCTGTTTTCCTGTTTATGCCTAGGAAAAAAACCATCATTTTGGTGTAGCATATAGTTTGATTTCTTTTCAAATGATTTATACTGTTAGCTCTTTCATTTTTACAAAGGCAGTTCCGTAATACGTGTGACATTGCTAATGGACTTTATATGGATACCAGGCTTGTGAAAGAGTGGGTGGGGTATACCCTGTTTGTAATTGCCTGAACACTTAATTGGCCGCCTTTCAGGAAGGGATTTCAATACATAATGTTGGCTAATTGTTCTTTGATTAAATAAGTGAGGAGTTTCAAGCTTTCAGTGTGAAGCTTCAAAGTCTTGGTGAACTGTAATTACTTTTTATTTAGAATTACACTTTAAATGTTTTTTGTAAATACCATACCATAAATACATATTGTTCTTAGAATAAGCTAATACACGATGACTAGGACTTAATGTGCTTGTTTTTCATTAATCTACACAGTTCCTGTAGTGTAGGAACTTGCAGTGTCAGCTTAATGGTTTCTTTCTTATTTCCGCAACACTTCAAGTATATAAAAAGCATTGCATATTGAAATTTTTAAAATGTTGTCTTTTTTTACGTAGGTGTACGACAGCTTGAAATTCTGTGCTGTTTTGGCTGTATGTCTGTTCTTGCCAACTACTTTGTCTTCATGACCTTCTTTCCAGCTTGTGTGTCCTTGGTATTAGAGGTAAGACCAACTTGAAGACAACATCAAGCTTCATATTCAGACCCTGTGCTTTTTGTGGGCTATACGTTTCTTCATGGAGTTGCACACCAGTGTGTTTGTCTTCCTTTCAAAGTGAACAGATTGAGTGTGCAAAAAGAGTTATGGTGGCTCAGCTGATGACAGTAACTTGTTAATGCCACTGTATATGAGTCACGCTCAATAGTTTACTCTGATCTAAAGCAGAGTAAACAAATTATATTGTAAATGATTTGCTGTCCAGGGTTTTTCACTACTTAAAGTCTCATGTAGGCTAAACAGTAGATTGTAGGCTAACTCTTTTGCTGGTAATTTCTTAATAATTGAATAAAAATACAATGTTGAGGCTCAGTTGTTGGTTCTTATAATATGTATTAAATAGGACTTACTGTTAAATTTTGCTATCTTTGCAGCTTTCGAGAGAGAGTCGTGAAGGGCACCCTATATGGCAGCTTAGCCATTTTGCTCGTGTTCTGGAAGAAGAAGAAAATAAACCAAATCCTGTAACACAGAGGGTCAAAATTATAATGGTTTGTGGCTCTCCTTCACCTGTGGTTATGCAGTAGTAAGGTGTCCTCGTGCAATGAATCAGGCTTTTGTTTTCTATAGACTTGTATTTTGTTTTCTATATAGACTTGTATTCTGCATCCCATTAGTCTCATTTACTGTGGTAATCTTTAATAACATCTGCTGTATCTACACCTAAAGTCTTCCTGCATATGCCATTTCTGTGCCAAAGACTCAGGGCTTTTTCATGTGTACTAATTGCCGCTCTGTTACCCCTATGGTACCGTCAGCTTCCTTTGCTTATTACTTGAGCAAGAGGAAGGATATGGTGGGACAGGCTCAAAGCTATGAGTGTTACAATAGGCCAAAAAGGGTGTTGACAAGAGATGTATAAAATCAACCTTTAGCTTTGGACTTTTGAGGCATGGGATGGAGGGGCAGGGGGGAACAACCAACAAAACAAAACCAAACCCAAACAAAAAAAAAAAGATGCTCAATCTTGGTTGGTTAGATACCTGGTTACAGTTGAAAAATATTTACTTTGTTGTTTTGTGTTTTTAATTACAGTCACTGGGTTTGGTTCTTGTTCATGCCCACAGTCGTTGGATAGCAGAACCAGCTGCTCAAAACAGTACTGTAGAAAATTCAGTGGGATTGGATGAGAACGCACCAAAGAGAATTGAACCTAATGTTTCATTATGGCAGTTCTACCTTTCTCGGTAGGTGACTTCACAAAGAGAAGTGTGTTTCCTTGATTAGGGTGTATTCTCCAGTGCTGCCAAGTTACGGTCCTAGGGTACAATGCTTGTAAACTTACAGATTTGACCACTTTAGGATTTCTTGGAACCAGAGATGACATTTCATAAGAAATATTTCAATATTATGCCATGTTTCCAATCTTTTTGAAGTATTTGAGAACATGATCAGGAGCCAACTGTACTGTATGCATAAAACCACTGTTTTTCCCATAAGCACTGACACCTTTCAGAGCACACTGGAAAATAAATCTTCTGACTGCACTAGAGTAACTATTTATTCAGAGCTTCTGACCATTCACACATAAGTGTAGGAAGTGCAAAAGCCATGTCACTACTGCTTTTTCTTCAGCTCAACTGAAGTTAGCACCTGTGGTCCCATATTACTTCTGAAAACTCAAAACTGTCTGTTTCAGGGTTTTCCTCCCCGCCCCTCTTAGCAGTTCAGCTTGCATCATAGTAGTCATTATTGGTAGAGGATGATAATTGGAACTTTCTGCTTTATCGTTGTGAGATAGGCGTTCAGTCAATTTCATATAGCTGTTAGGTAGGGAATATTTTACAGTCCCTTCTCTCACTGGGACTGCTTTTTAGCAAAGATTTAGTAACTATTTAATGATATCTGAAAACTCTGATGCTGTTAATACAGAGAGTGATTTCTCTACCCTACTCTAACCTATACTTGAATGTCCTGGTAGAAGATGTCTTTTGACTGGAATTTCTGTGACTGTATAAATTATGATGAAACTATTACCCATTCTAAAGCAAAGGGATGTCAGAATGCTGTTATGAACAATACATTGAATATATGGTCTATTTACTTTTTGATTTGTCTATTTTAGAATGGCCAGTATGGATATTGAACAAGTAATCACTCTTGGATTAGCCCTTCTCCTTGCTGTCAAATATATTTTCTTTGAGCAAGCAGAGACTGAATCCACACTCTCACTGAAGAATCCCATAACATCTCCAATGATGGTCCAGAAGAAGGTCCCTGACAATTGTTGCAGGAAGCAATTGGGACTTCTGAAAAACAATCAGAAATCTAACACAGTAGAAGAAGCTTTAGTTCCCAAAGACAAAAATGGTAATTTTTAGCATTTTAAACTCTGAACCTATTCCTGAATGTTTGGAACAAATAGTGAAATCTGTATTAGCGTGTTGTATTTGGAATCAAAAGTCAAGAATTTTGTAAACCAAAGTGCATTTTAATTGTTTTGACGCAGCCGAAGTCATAAAACCTGTATTACCAGAGTCATCAACCAAAGCCACATTTGTAGTTGGCAGTTGCAACTCTGTGGAAACTTCTTCATCTCTTAATGGAAAAGAGGAAGAAATTGAGTTACCTAAAGAACCACGTTCTATTGAGGAATGTGTTTGTATACTTGAAAATGCAGAGGTATGGAAAAATAACTGGTTTCTTTTTTAACCTTTGTTGCAACACCTGATTTAAGAATTCTTAGAGTTCATCTTCCAGCTTTTAAATGATCCTATTGATTGTAATGTCATTCTTCAGAAAATTATATGGTTTCAATAATTTCTACGGGGGGATCGTGACTAAAACAAAACCCTTTCATAAGTCACGTCAGTCAGTCAGAGAGAGGGGAGCAGCTTCATTGTCCATGACATACCAGGTCATTGACACTTCATCATGTACACATATGAAGTGGGTGTCTGAGTAAAAAGTTTTTGATTCTGTTCTGGCCTATTATAAAACCTGACATTGGTAGTTGGTTCCTTTGTATGTACTCTGATAATGTCAAAGTAAAGTTGTTACCCTTCTCGTTTGGAAACATTTAACAGTATCTACACCAGGATAATCTATACTTGCTCTCCCCACCCTTTACATTTTCAGAAAGGAGCAAAATTCCTTACTGATGCTGAGGTTATCAGCTTGGTTAATGCTAAGTATATTCCTGCATACAAACTGGAAACCCTGATGGAAACTCAGGAACGAGGTGTGTCCATTCGTAGGCAGATGTTATCTAAGAAACTCCCTGAACCTTCATCTTTGCAATATCTTCCTTATAGGAACTACAATTATTCTTTGGTAAGTAAAAGGCAGACAAGCAAAACTGACTGTAAAACCATTTTCTGTATACATACTGGAAGTGATGTATGTGAATTAACAATGAGCTTGGCCAAAACTGATGTAGAAGGGTGGGGAAAAAGAAAAAGGCAAACATAAGACACTACCTTTTATTGCTGTTGATGTTTTTAAACCTAGGGAGGTGAGTAAGTTTTGTAGCTTACTCAGAGAATGTTTCCTACCAAAGTATGCAGCTGCCTTATCTTAGAAAGGCAGAATTCTACTAATACTGAGCCTGAATTCAGCTGAATGATAATACTACCTTGAGCTTAAGTTAAATTAATTTTAAATAAACTTCCATTTTAGCAGTATTGGGTTTTTTCCAATAGTGTTTAAACGTAATAACATTCAGTACATCTGCCAAATACTTGACTTGAACAATATCAGCTGTTGATAGCTGTAGCTGCTAAATTTCTGAGATGTGAATTGGCTGCTTTATGGGTAGGGTTGTGGGTTTTTTTCCGAAGATACCTTGTTGTAGTCACAGGCAGTTACAGTCACATGTAACGTGCTGTACCATCCACTGTAGTGTAACCTTATTGATACCTTTTGTACTATTTTTGTAAGGTTATGGGAGCTTGCTGTGAAAATGTGATTGGATATATGCCTATTCCTGTAGGCGTAGCAGGACCACTGTTGTTGGATAACAAAGAGTTTCAGGTGCCAATGGCAACAACAGAAGGATGTCTTGTAGCAAGCACAAATAGAGGATGCAGAGCAATATATGTAAGTATTGTTCCACTAGCTTGAAAAACTTTCCATATTCTAAAGCATATTTGGGTGATATAAGGCATGCTTTTGACTTTGTAAAAACT
Source organism: Phaethon lepturus (assembly GCF_000687285.1). Classification (NCBI taxonomy): domain Eukaryota; kingdom Metazoa; phylum Chordata; class Aves; order Phaethontiformes; family Phaethontidae; genus Phaethon; species Phaethon lepturus. Next base: position 12,501 of record NW_010545504.1, read on the forward strand.
GAAATTCAAAATTCACTTTCAGTAATTTGTTTTCCTTTTACTTTGATTTTGTTTTTTTTTTTTTAGCTTGGTGGAGGAGCAAGAAGCCGCATTCTGGCAGATGGGATGACTCGAGGACCTGTTGTAAGGCTGCCTACTGCTTGCCAGGCTGCAGAAGTCAAAGTTTGGCTTGAAAGCCCTGAAGGCTTTAAAATAATGAAGGAAGCTTTTGACAGCACAAGTAGGTTAGTACAACGGCTACTGCAGCCTTATTTCGTGATGCAAGACTTCTATGGATGGTAGAAATCTACTAATTGTTTTCTTTGGCATACTGCAATACAGGAGATCTTCACTTTGGCTATCCTATGTAGTCTAAATCTAAGAGAAAAAAAGTCACTCTGGCTATGTATCAAGGCTAGTAATAAACATAAAAGCTGATTTGGAATTTTAGTAGTTATTATGCAAAAAGTAATTCAAAGAGGAAATACAGCCTTTCAGGTGGTATTACTGATGTTAATAATTAATTTGTGAAATGCTAAAAAATGTAAAACAGTATTAAGAATAAGTCTCTTTCAAGCCCTAGAGGTTTTTCAATTACCTGCTTTCTTTAGGAAGATTCAGAGAGAGATTTCCTTATAAGTTTTGTTTCTTATAAAAAAGTGTTGGCTGACGACATATGTTTATTTCGTCCAGAATCAACTCATGCACTATTTCCCAGTTTTTGTTTGACTTGCGGAGCTTGCACTGTTGTTGAAGATAGCATGGCTTTTGCAGTACTGTAAAACTGACATAAAATAAGGCCTTCGGAAATTCTTTAATTTTTACCAGTAGTCAGATGTTTTAAGGAACACAAATTAATTAAATTTGTTAGCACTTCAGGATATTTTATTTCATGAAGTCCAGGGATAGAAAGCATAAAAAGGCAGTGAACACTTTACAGTGAGCATTTTTGAAGTATTTACTTGAGAGAATTATGTGCATGGTAGCTGAAAGTGTGGGTTTTCTCTTCCCCCGCCCCATGCTGAGGGAGGAGGAACACAGCATAGTGAACAGCCCTATCTTTAATGATTTACTGTCATTTTGTCACTTAAAACTAGTTTAATCTTTTCCCTTGAGGATTGTAATTAATAGTTAAATTTTTTTTCAGGTTTGCCCGCCTACAAAAACTTCTCATCAGTTTGGCTGGTCGTAACCTTTACATCCGTTTTCAGTCTGGAACAGGGGATGCTATGGGAATGAATATGATTTCAAAAGTAAGGACCAGTCCCTTTAAGTCTTCATAATAAATGTGTTTTTCTTATAAAAATAAATTAATTATATCCTACCAATCTGTGACTACCTGGCATGTGAAGACAGAAAGATAAGACATATCGCTGTTTGCAGTGCTATGAATAAAAGTGTTTGTCCTTGTAAAGTGTAAACAAGAATAGGATGAGAACAATGAAAGAAAAAGGTAACTTTGTGGGGTTTTTCTTATTATTATTTAAAGAAAGTATTCTTGATAATACGGAAGGTAAGCTGGTTACTGTATTGCTTTGGGCCAAAGATTTTATCCAGCAGTAATTAATCTGTTGCTGCGTTTATCACCTCCGTGTAAATAAAGGATTAGGAGTCTGATGAATGGCAGCAGAGGTGTGTTCTCTAGGTTTGTTTGTTCGGTTTTGGTTTTATGCAAATGTGGAAGAACTTGTGATACAGCCCAGGGATTGTTGGGATGACTTGTGCTGTTTGAGATTAATGCTCCCTGCCTGTTCTATATAAAATTTAAGTCTATCAGAACCCATTACATAAATTGGGCTGGTCATAAACAGGTACTAAATATAGCAGACCTTTTGTCTGGTTTCCAAGTTTAGAGAAGCTGCTTCCACTGCATTCAAAATGAATTCATTTCATGCCTGTATTGTTTTACTTCGTTCATGTTGTATCTTCAGCATGGTAAGCATATGCCCATGCACCTCGAATGTATCCAGAGAGTCCCTGAGTAGCTTGTTTTTGCAACCATAAGGATATAGAATCATACCTACTAGCCTTTAGTATATTGATTAGAATCAATATACCAGCCTTTTAACTGTTTCTCTTCTAACAGGGTACTGAAAAAGCACTGGCAAGGTTGAATGAAGAGTTTCTGGATCTCCAGGTTATAGCTATTAGTGGTAACTATTGTACAGACAAAAAACCTGCTGCTATAAACTGGATAGAAGGAAGAGGGAAGTCTGTTGTCTGCGAGGCAGTAATTCCAGCCCAGGTTGTTAAGGAAGTAAGTGCCTGCTTTCTTGTTAATAAAAATAGTTCTACAAAACTGATACTTACCTTACATCATAAATAATAACTGTAAGTTGTTTCCCAGGTAAGAATAATTCCTACATGTATTTTCAGATACTGATGTAGGATAAGCATTTTTCCTGAGACAGGAGATATTTTTTCCTTTCATTGTCTCTTCTGACATAATGTGCATATATTTAATGATGCATATCTAGTTGAAGGCATTAAGATTTTTTTACCTTTGAAAATTATGCCACAGTTTGACAGATTTTTACACATAGGGTTTTACCTGTTATTACATCTCACCTTTTTGATCATTTCAATCATTTGTTGTCTCTCGCACAAACCTGGCATTCTCTTCAAAGTTTATCTGCCTTCTGCTACACAGAAAACTAAGTGCTTCACTTAATTAGTGAAAGCTGCCTTAGGGTTTTGCACGACAAAGGGTAACCTTTAAAAGTGGTGCCAGTCCTAGCCCCTGATAGACTTGTCCTAGATTCTAAGAGCTGTCTTAAATTCTCTTCCACCTGAGCTCAGGAGATTGGCTATGTGTGTCAGACCAAATCCATTGCCAGTTACCTGATCGCCAGCACTGGCCACAAGAGAAATTCCAGGGACGAACTTAACTACACCATATTCAGCATAGTCTTCCTTCAACTTGTTCAAGACTTTTGAACTGGTGCTTTTGTATTTGATGGAGTTTTTTGTGTGTTTGTTTTTGCTGGGTAATTTGTCGAGTCCCTTTTGTGAAACTATGTAAACTTTTAGCACTAGTATTCTGGGCAGAATTCTGCAGTGCAGCTACACCTTCTGTGAGAGCTACCTTCTCCTTGTTGTTGATTCCATTTCATGGTGCCCTAGCTCTGTACTGGAAGAGATACCTAAGGCTTATCTTCACTTTACTGCTCAGGATCTTGTAGCTCTAACACAGCCTTTCCACCTTTGCATCGATTCTCATTTTCAGACTGAAAACAAATAGTTTCCCTATGAGGAATGAGTAAAAGGACTTATTCTAGCATGTATTTGAACATCCTTATCTCTAGATCTTCTTCAGTTCTAAAATGCTGGTTACAGAGTTGGACACAGTATTCAAAGTGTGTGTGCAGGCTGGATTTACACACTGACGTAAAAGTCTTTTGGGTTTGCTTCCTAGTAGTTTCCTAATTTTCAAATTGTTTGCATTTTTATAGCTGATTCAGTGGCAATATCTATTATAGCCCCAAGATTTCATTCCAGAGTAGTAATGGGGAGACAATCCTTTGGTAGTGGACATGGATACTTTTGGGGTAAATTCAGGATGGTTTTCCCAACCCCCAGCCATGTACATCACTACATTTACTTACATTGAACTCTAACGTGTAACTTAAATATTTTTGTCAGTGTTGTAGACTTTGTGCAGATCTCTGTTATCAGTTGCTATTCCTGCTACACTGGAATATCTTAAATTTTGCTCACAGCATTCTTTTGCTCACTTTGATAATTTTTACACTAAATTCACGTAAATCTCTTGCGTGAAGTTTCAAAATACAGTCAGTATAGCATAAATGTGCCAGTTCACTGTGCAGTAATGGGATATTTCTGCCAAGCTGATTTTGTTTGTTTCATTCTGAAGATAAATGAGAATTTGAAATGGAGAAAGTAGCGGGTGAGCTTTTCTTAAAGGCCTATGCAAGTCCAAACCCTTCGCGCTGACTTTTCCATTGTTACTTGGACAATGCAGCCTGCATCTGGAAGGACTCCTTTTGAACAAAAATAAACGTAGGTGTCTAGGACGGTCACTGAGTCTATTCCATATGGAAGCAAACAAGGAGCTAGGGCTTATTAACTATAAATAGAGTATTTCTACTCCTGCCTAAGGAATGGTGTAGTAAAAGTGTATCACTTCCTCTAGGTATTGAAGACAACTACAGAAGACATAGTTGAAGTCAATATAAACAAAAATTTGGTGGGTTCTGCGATGGCTGGCAGCATAGGTGGCTACAATGCACATGCAGCAAACATTGTGACAGCCATCTACATTGCCTGTGGTCAGGTAGGTTGGTTTGACACCAGTTCAGGTTTTCTTCAGTTCAGTAATTCTTAACCAAACACTTAGTGTTTTGTTTTTGTTTTGCTTCTCCTTCCTCATCTGAAGGATGCTGCGCAGAATGTAGGCAGCTCTAATTGCATCACTTTGATGGAGCGAACTGGTTCCACCAATGAAGACCTATACATCAGCTGCACAATGCCTTCTATAGAAATAGGAACTGTTGGCGGAGGCACCAACTTGCTCCCACAGCAGGCCTGTTTGCAGGTATAAACCAGAAAGTTTAAAGCAACTTAGCTTCTTAAATCAAAGCTGGCTTTCATATTGTGTATGTTGTGTCCAAGTCATGTTGTGGGAATAGGGCCTTTTGAAACTTGGTGGATTTGACATGAAAATTTTAGAATTATCTAATGAATTGTTTTCATTTATCTAGTTTCTAAAGCTTAAGGTTTTTAATATTAAAGAGACTTGGAGCTAACTGACTGGATATAATTTGGAAAGACTTACTTGAATACTAAATGTAGCATAAATTTACTGAGATTTCATAGCATAATATTGCATATTTTTCTCTCCAGATGTTAGGGGTTCAAGGCGCAAGCCAAGATAACCCTGGTGAAAATGCCCGTCAGCTTGCTAAAATTGTTTGTGCTACAGTGATGGCAGGGGAATTGTCACTAATGGCAGCTCTTGCAGCGGGGCATCTAGTCAAAAGCCACATGATCCACAACAGGTAAGAAGTACAAGAATTTGTGTCTTTCTCTGCTGTTTTCCCTTCTTCCAAGGACACAAGACTTAATAATAATTACATCAATAACTGCAACATGTAATAGCAGTGTAGCATTTTAACTATCTAACGTAGTATTCCTACTGTTTTTATTAGGTCAAAAATAAATCTGCAAGATCTTCAGGGAACCTGCACTAAGAAAGAGGCTTGAATACTAAAATGGCTTTGAAATGAAGAATTGTTCTAGCAACTGACCAGGTGCACAGGAGGTGGGGAGGGGAGAAAAAAAAAAAGGAAACAAAATCTGTGAAGTTTAGAATGAAGATCACCTTAAACTCAGTGATGTCTGTGCAAGATAAACTGAGAGATCAATGGACTTGTGTGAGACTACTTACACCTTTGACCTTCTTCAGTGGTTAGAGATGACTTAATGAAAGAAGTCCTGTCAGGTGTCTTGAACATGGCTTTGGAATTCTTACTTTTACACATAATTTTCTAAAGGGTTTTTACAGTTTGAGATTATTTTGACTAATAAGCTCCTGGTAACTACCAAGCTGAAAAGTGATATTATGTGCTTTGTATATTTAAAAAAAACCAAACAGTTAGTCTAAACTTGGCTTGAATGCACTGGTCCTTGCCATTTTTATTTTCTGGTTAGGCAAGCATGTTTTTTCAACTGGTGGCAAGCCTAATCACTTTCCATGAGATCCCAGGTTTAATTTCTTTCACATGTAAAACTTAGGCTATAAGACAATTTTCTTGAATCATCTTAGTTTTCTAGAAACCTCTGTCTATGCGTTATACTCAGTTTGGTGCTGCTTCAGCTAAGCAGCATTCAATGTTTAACTCCACAATTTAGGTTACTCCTTTATAGAAAACTCGTGACCTGTAAAGTTCTGAATTAAATATGAGCTGTACTGAAGTAGGGAAAAAGTGTTTTCAGCTGTTCTGTTATTTTGTTCAAATAGCAAAAAATAGATTTTGAAACTGGTCAAACTCCAAACTGTGTGTCAGACAGGTATTGAAGCAAATGCAATTTCTCAAACTTGTTTTGATAGGAGTGCATTCAAACAACAGGAGTCAAGAACAGATGTTTACAGTTCTTCTAAAAGATGTCTTTTTAGGTACAATGTGTTTGTATGTTCCTAATTGTTGTTATTTTCCAAGTGTTTGACACTTATTCCCCAGGAATAGGTGTGTATCCACTTGCTTAAGCTGAGATAAAATGAAGCCAGAAAATCGCACTGTTCTTTAACACTAGCTTTTTTTTTTTATGCTTTAATTCCTTTTAAACTTTCTTTGAGGGGGGAGTATTTATTTTAAGAAGAAATCTTATCCTTTTTTTCAATGCAAAGTACTAATTAAGGGAATTCAGTGAAATGACTTGTTAATGCAAGAAGCAGTTTTTGTATTAAAATACTGTACTTGGACCAGTGAAGCAGTCTCAGGTGTTCTTAATGTAATACAGAAAACCCAGGTTTATTCTGGTGTGATTCAGCTAAATGCATTGCCCTGCCTAGTTAATCATAGGAAGAAAATTCTTAATATGTTTGGTGATTTTTTTTGTTTGTTTGGGGGGGGAAGAATTGGGGAATTGGAGTGCGTTTCTTGAAGGAATGCAGTGGCAGCCCTTAAAGGGGTGACTAGCAGAGATGCTCTTCTAATGTGCAAATTTGATATAAATCCTCATGGGTTGTTCTGTAGTATTTCAACATGTTTAATATCATTGTAATGAGCTCCTAAAGCTAGTGTGCAAGCATGAAGACATACTACATGCTAGATATGTTATGTTAGCATGTAAATATCATGGATGTTTATCTTCCTGCAGTATTGTTGCTAATAGCTACCATGTTATTTCAGGAAAGTTGGAACTACCTTTGTTTCTATGTTCATTCAGTGATCTTATCGAAAGTAACACTGTTCCAGCAATAAACAGTGGTTCAGTGTTCATTTTGGTGGATTTAACTGACATTCTGTCTTGCAGAATTAACATTTTGTATTATTACTAAATTGTGTACATTTTGGTACAGAACTACTTTTTCAGTTTCAGTAAAACAATGGAAAACATACCGGCTTTAATTGTGGTATTTCTAAGCTTACTTTATGACTTAGTGATCTATCTTAGTAGACAACATTAAGTAAGAGGGTTAAGGAAAATATGGCTGGTGCACAGTGCTAACACAGACGGGCTATGACACCAGAACTCCTTGCCTTGTTTGCAGAAGCCTGTACTCATTCTCCCCGAAGCTGAATTATGCAGTTTGCCCAGGTGGGAGAACCAGTTCACTGCAGCATTAGCGACACCTTCTGCTGGGGACTATTCTTCCTCTCTCTTCCTCACCTGTACTTCAACTCCCAAGCTTGATCTTGGTGATGTCCACCAGTCTATAACTGGAAGTACGAGGGAGTCTGCATTCTCCTTTAGTCTCCTCAGCGCTACAGGTTTTATACCAGAAGCAGAGGTGACTGTTTAAAGTGTGTTAGGAGGTTTAGGGAACTGAAGGACTCTTGTTCCCCTGTGTACTCCTACAGTAGAGTATTTCAACATCACTGCAAAACTTAGGTGGCAAAACTGCTTCAGTGTTCCAAGGAGCAGTCTTGTACTGTTTGTGTTTCATTCTTGGCAAAACCAAACCAGCTTTCTGGAATCAAGTGTCTAGAGCTGCTGTGACTTTAATGCTATACTATTACAATTGATACGGTTTTCCAAATATTTTAGAACACTAGAGGGGGGGGAAAAATAGTAAAAATAGTGTATTTGATTCTGGTAACTAGTTTGCTTCTCTCTTTACGCGGATTACCTCCTTCCTTCTATGTATCCTGAATCTGCTTTACCCCGGCTACACACCATTCCCCTTCCTGCTGTCTGACATGAAAGTTTTGGAGCTGTGAGGCTTGGAAGCCCTGAAGCTCCAGCTGTCCCTACATAATTGTTGTCCACTTTGATTTCTCGAGGCCCGCATAAGACAATGTTATCAGTGAAGCATGCCTTACCTAGTCTTCCCGACAGGACGAGCAGTTTCTGCTCATGCAGCTCAGAGATACAACCTGCCATTGTGCTGAAGGTAGTAGCTGTGATACCGGGAGCCTGTCATGGATGCTGCGCAGGCACGCCACTTCCCAGAAAACAGTGTGGCTGGGAGCCCCCTCACTTTCTCATAGGAGCGTTCAAGTATATCCGGGTTCCAAGTGTGTCTGTGCACAGCACTGTTGGGACAACTCTCATCCCTCGCCTGAACCCAGCTCGTAAGGTGAATACAGCTCTGAGAGAAGCTGTGGTAGAAGGTTTGTGTCCTCCCACTCTTTTCAGTTGCCTTTCAAGGTGGAATGAGAGCTCTTACTACTCACAGTGCTTTTAAGATATGTTACCATCTCCATCTTTGGGACATGGCTTACCATTTTTGAGGTTGTGTCCTCTGCCCTCTTCCCTCTTTGGCTTTGGTTGGGTGAGGTTTACACTGCATGATGACACCTGCTGGAACAAGGAGATGATGGTTTGGGGTTCCGGTGGTGTCCGTGTTACAGCAACAGTTTCTCTGCTCCATAGATCCTCTCTGTTGCCTCGGGGGAAGCTCATACTCTTGGCAGATGCATCTTGCTTTACACGCAAAGCAGTTGCAGTGCTGTGTGTCCAATGAAACTCCAAGCACTGACTATGCTGTACTTTGTCTTCCTGCCTGGAGACTACTGCTGGCCCCAGGCTCACCTTACCAGGTACCAGCCTCTGGCAGGAGGCCTGACTCCAAAGCTAACCTTACCTCTGCAGCACTCCGGGGCTTCTGCAGTCAATGACATGACGCAAAATTACCTTGTGTCCCATTTTCACCAATGGTTTGTGTTCAGTCGGCTGCTTAATCTACCCAAGGGGGACTCCAGGGGCTTTAGCATCAGCTTTCCTAGGTTATTCCCAATTACAGAACCTGGCAGTATTCCCACTAGGATTCAGGCTATCTAGAAAAACATGGTGGGTTGACCCCACCCCAGCAGGACTGGGGAGAGAATCAGAAGGGTAAGAGTGAGAAAACTCATGGACTGAGGTAAAGGCTGTTTAACAGGTAAAATGAAGCTGCACATGCAAAGCAAATTAAGGAATTTGTTCACTGCCTCCCATCGGTGGGCAGAGTCTCGGCACACTAACACTTACTTGGGAAGATAAATGCCATAATCACAAACGTTCCCTCTTCCCCGTTCTTTCCCTGAACTTTTAGCGCTGGGCACAAGGCCAGGTGCTATGGAACACACCTTTGGCCAGTCGGGGTCAGCTGCCCTGGCTGTGTCCCCTCCCAGCATCTCGCCCACTCCCAGCCTACTCACTCACAGAAAATCACTTACTGAGTAACCCTTGCCTTGAAATTCTGTCAACAGCTTTTAAAAACATAAATTATGCAACTAACTCTATATAAATTGCCTAATAATGGAACGAAGTAATTAATTTCAACAAGTTCAGGCACAGATTTGTGGGGTGGAAGACTTTCTGCTGGTAATTCGCAACCAGTGAATAGAAAGTGGTGTATGTTTAGTCTGAAAGTAATTTTGATTGATAGACGTGACAAAACAGGCATTCAGCCTGTGGATGAGTAAGAAAAACAATCCATGTTTTAGTAACAAGGAAGGAAAAAACTTTACATCCAGTTTATATCTAACTTGACCCTCCTCTACTGTTCATGTTATTTCAGTTATTGAACACAGCTGGAGTGCCTGTTTCACCAGAGGTTTCTCTGCAGGGAGGGCTCTGCTCGGTGCGCTTGAGATGTTGAGATAAAGGCCCAGCCCTGCACGGGCAGCCCATTTCCCTGGCACAGACAGGTGTGTAAGAAGGCTTTTAAAGGGAGCTGAACAGAACTTAGGTAGGTGGCTGGGAATAACACGTTCACCCTCCATTTCTATCTCCGTTTCTCTCCACCTCCTCCATCTGTCTGACCAACTGTCTTTCGTGTCTGCTGCCTCTTATCTGCAACAACTGCAGAAAAAGGTTCTTTTTAAGATACCTTTAAGGTTTGAAGGTGCACTATAGACCCTCCAAGCACTCAGTGATAAGCAGCAGCTCAGCAGCTGCAGGACTGTGTCATTGCTATCTTTTACATGGCTGGTGAGGGGATTCAGAAGTGTTTGGGGTAGGGTGAGGAGAGCCACCTTTGCTCACCTGTTTTGTCCAGTCCTACAGGGGGGTTTGCCCACTTTGGGGTAATGTTTGCTTTCTGCATTGCAGTATCGCATAGCTCCTCATACCATGGGGCAGAACTACTTTGAGGTAGTAGTTTGCATTTCAAATCCGAAAAGTGGACATCCCCTTAGGTATTTTTTAAGGCATTTGTAGTAACGCTACCATGCACCTCAGCTAGGCAGAAGATATAATACAATCACAGAGTTTGGGTTGGAAGGGACATTTAAAGGTAAGGGCATCTACCACCTCTGGGCAACATGTGCCAGTGGTTCACCACCCTCATTGTAAATAATTTCTTTCCTATGTCTAGTCTAAATCTACCCTCTTTTAGTTTAAAACCATTACCCCCTGCTAAAAAGTCTGTCCCCACCTTTCTTATAAGTCCCCTTTAATTACTGGAAGTCTGCAAGAAGGTCTCCCAGGAGCCTTCTCTTCTCCAGGATGAACAACCCCAACTCTCTCAGCCTGTCCTCACAGAAGAGGTGTTCCAGCCCTCTGATCGCTTTTGTGGTCTCCTCTGTACCCACTCCAACAAGTCCCGGTCTTTCCTGTGCTGA
>NW_010545505.1:0-15063 GCF_000687285.1 Phaethon lepturus
CAGAGACGTGTGATGGACTGACCACAACCCCAATTCCTCATACCACTGCACCTCTCAGGGGGTGGAGGTAGAGAAAATAAAGAGTGAAGTTGAGCCTGGGAAGAAGGGAAGAGTGGGCGGAAGATGTTTTAAGATTTAGTTTTTATTTCTCATTACCCTAGTCTGATTTGATTCATAATAAATTAAGCTAATTTTCCCCAAGTCAAGTCTCTTTTCCCCAAGTCGAGTCTTGGAACAGGCTGCCCAGGGAGGTGGTGGAGTCACCATCTCTGGAAGTGTTCAAGAAACGTGTGGATGTGGTGCTTCAGGACATGGTTTAGGGGACATGGTGGCGCTGGATTAATGGTTGGACTTGATGATCTTGAAGGTCCTTTCCAACCTAGTGATTCTGTGATTCTGTGATTCTGTGTTTTGCCCATGACAGTAATTGCTGAATGATCTCTCCCCATCCTTATCTCAGCCCACAAGCTTTTCGCTACATTTTCTGTCCCCTGTCCAGCTGAGAAGGGAAGTGACAGATGCCTTTGGTGGGCACCTGGCATTCAGCCAGGGTCAACCAGCCACACTTCCTCTTTGGAAACAACTGCTTTCTGCTTTTTCTTTGCCACCTTTCTTTATTTCTTTCTTCACTATACAGATCTCATGTAGAGTATTCACCTGATATTTCTGACTGTATTGGAAACGTTTCTCACAGAGTTGCCTGACGTAGCAGAACTAATGTTTTCTTTTACGTTAATTACATTCGTAATTGTCCAAAATCTGTGGAGAAAAGATCTTTCTTCATTCTATATGAAGATCACCCCCATTGCCAGAAAATCTTTCCCATGGCCCATGCTATACTGAGAGACAGTGTTAACGACACGCTTCTGGGTGTGAAACACTATTACAGATTTTTCTCCAATAACCCCCGTGGTCCAATTCCAATTGTTTACTTTTTGCTCCTATTGCTTAACAGGTTTTCTAGTATTGGGATGGGAGGCGGGGGCATCCAGTCCAGCTGTGAAAACCCTTTAGTGCGCCTCCACAGGCATTTTTAGAGTTAAACTGTTCTTCTGAGATTCATGAAAAAGAGCTTCTGCATGGGGCAATTGACAGTAGGACTCCCTGACAGCATGTTGCTTTCAGGCACAAGTTTATCTGTAACTCCTTTCAGCCCTTGAGACAGCATTATCTGCTGCACAGGTGTCTCCAGCAAGCACTGAAAGGGTAATCAGTGCCTTGCATAGGCAGAAAAAGCAAAACTGTCATCGTGTCCCTAATTCTCAGTTCCTCTGAGTTCAGAGAAGTGCAAGCTCCAGTTTTCCAACTCTTTTGCCTGTAGGACCATGTGTGATGCTGCTGACTTCAATTATGGCAGACACCTATGCTCAATATTAAGTATTTACAACACCACAGAAATGCTTGAAACAGGAGGAAGAGGAAAATTTGCCCATAATGAAACCCTGCCCATAGAAGGGTCCTTTGAATTTTTTCTAAGTATAAGCAGATTCAACATGAGTTGTTTCCAACACACGAACTTCATGGACAAATGAACTTGATGAACACATAAACTTCATGAACACATGAGCAGTGTTTCCAGCACTGAAAGCTTCCTGCCATGACGACCCATCTCTTTAAGCTTTATCCTGAAAAATTATATTCAGGGTTTCCAAGTAATTGCAACAGGCAGTGGCAGCTAGGTAGAAATGGAGGGAGAACAACGTAGGTGGAACATGCATCTCCATCGGAGTATGCAGTGCTATGTTAGAGAGCTTTGAGTTCACTCTGAACACGCTGATATGTCTCTGGACAGAGCTCCATGTCGTGAAAACAATGAGGTGAGACCCAGGAAGCTGGATATCTGTGCTAGTTCTCTTCTCTGGCTAAGCAGTCCTGCACTTAATTAGTCTTGCTGGGACACATGCCTGTGGTTCTGGAGTCAGCAAGTTTGGCACTGGATTGCCACAATATTTTGGGTTCACAAGCTGAGAGCCAGGTCACACTTTTAACATACTTTCTATACTGTAATCCCCCTATAGAGTTCAAGCCAGCAACAGGGAACACCAGGGTAATGGAGCCCTTATGACTCCAGTCATAAGGCAGTAACTTCAGCCACCAAAGGGTGAACAACCTCTCTGAACACTCTATTTCAAAATATTAAGCTTGCATAAATACAGTTGTCCACAGTTTTCACTGGATATTTGATTCAGGCCTCTTCTCATTGCAAAGATCTTTTTCCTACTGCAAGGGCTACAGCAGGTGCCTGGTAGGATCAGGCTAGCCTGAGAAATTCCAACATTTGCAATACACTAAAGGGAAAAAAAAAAGAAAAAACATGCAACCTTTTCTGAAACGGGGAACTGGTTTGTGTTCCTGGAAGAGTTTTCAACAACAAAGCCTCAGCCTCAGACCTCAGGATAGATAGTCTGAATTCAGAGATCCAGTGTTGTAATATAAACCTCTTACTTTCTTCTGTAGAGTGACAATTAATGTTCAACAAGGCCAAGTGCAGGGTCCTGCCCCTGGGTCGGGGCAACCCCCAGTATCAGCACAGGCTGGGGGATGAAGGGATGGAGAGCAGCCCTGCCGAGAAGGACGTGGGGGTACTGGGGGATGAAAAGCTGGACATCAGCCAGCAATGAGCGCTTACAGCCCAGAAGGCCAATGGTATCCTGGGCTGCATCCAAAGCCGAGTGGCCAGCAGGTCAAGGGAGGGGATTCTGCCCCTCTGCTCCACTCTAGTGAGACCCCCCTGCAGTGCTGCATCCAGCTCTGGAGCCCTCAGCACAGGAGAGACATGGACCTGCTGGAGTGGGGCCAGAAGAGGCCACAAAAATGCTCCGAGGGCTGGAACAGCTCTGCTGGGAGGACAGGCTGGGAGAGTTGGGGGGGTTCAGCCTGGAGCAGAGAAGGCTCCAGGGAGACCTTATTGCAGCTGCCAGGGCTTAAAGGGGTCTGAGAAGAAAGATGGGGACAGACTTTTTAGCAGGGCCTGTTGCAACAGGACAAGGGAAACTGGTTCTAAACTAAAAGAAGAGAGATTTAGACTAGATCTAAGGAAGAAGTTTTTGACAGTGAGGGTGGTAAAACCACTGGCCCAGGTTGCCCAGGGAGGTGGCACATGCCCCATGCCTGGCAACATTCCAGGTCAGGTTGGACAGGGCTCTGAGCAACCTGATCTAGTTAAAGATGTCCCTGCTTATGGCAGAGGGTTGGACTGGATGAACTTTAAAGGTCCCTTCCAACCCATACTATGCTATGATTCTATGCCAGTGTGAAGAGGGACTGTCAATTCAGTTGTTATCCTAGGCTTGAGGCCTTGGACTCTCTATTCTTCCCACCCTTTTCTGTTCCCTCAAAGCTCTTTGGTAGGTTCAGGTTCTCCAGAAACACTTCAGTAGGCCCTGAGTCCAAATTACCATAACCCCCACAGTCCTCTGTGCATTGGGTTCCCCAGGCAAGTTCTCTAAAAACATCTAGCAAAGCATGGGGGTCTGCTCCATCTGACTGCCAGCAAGCTGTCACCTCATCTAACAACGAGGAAGCTGGCTCACAGTCTCAGCCATGCCATCCTTTACCCTAGGGATCACGTCTGAGTTCACACCTGCAAAAAGGATCAGGAACACAAAACAAGAGACCTAAGCTCCAACCAGTACCTCCTCTCCAACTCCCTCTCCTTCACCTCAGCTAACACCTGACATTCCCATTGTCTACAAGACACAGCTGATGTGACTAGGATTATGAACATAAAGAATGAAAATCAGTTACAGCTGGAGCAATTGTCAGGCAGGAAGATAATTGAAAGCCAGCAAAACAATCAACCGTTTAATTGCTTACATTAAAGAAATGAATTGACAGCAATCGAGCCAACCTATAAAAGGTACCAAAAAAAAAAATGACATGTGAGCAAATAGATTAATTTTCATAAGGAACGTGTAAAAATAAACTTGGAAAAATTGAAAACCCAAGCTTGTGTTGTTTATAAACCTTAATCAATTTAAAATTAATTTTCAATGTATTAAACTTGACTTTATAATGTCTCCCAATGAATTCTGCCTTTGGCATTGTTCAGCAGTCTCGCTGAAGCCTTGTGCAGTTAAAAAAGATAATTCATCAGCATTACCTCTGCCAAGTGCACTTAAATCAGGAGGCAGTCCCCAAAATCATGAAGAGGGGAGCACTGTGAGAATTTTAAAGGGAATTTTTCCTATTTGGAGGACTGTTGGTTTTTTTTAGAGGAGGGAAAACTACTGAGCTCTTTGAATTTGTATTTTCAAAGCTTGTGCTTTGGTCCTAGTACTGAATTTTTGCATAGAAGCAAAGGCAAAATAGGAGTTGGAGGGGAAAGATGCTTGGCGAATTTGGTCAATACCCTGGTGGAAATCCTTGAGAGGCCAAACACCAGTCTTGCTGCTTACGTTTGCCTTGCTGACCATTGACACAGTTACATGCAAGAGCACAGAAAGGCACAGCTGCCTCCATGCTGTGTTCAGCATTGCAGCTTCTCTGTATCTGAGTCCTGAGCAGATCTGGAGAGCGCTAATGCTTGAGAGCGATCTAGCACAGGATTTGCTGGGCAGAGGCAAAAACACTGCTGGCTGGAAGTGTTCAGACTTGATTTTTGGCTCAGTTTTCAGCCATACAGTGCAGTAACATATTTCACGTCTTTTTTGGTTCACACATTTTTTCCCAATCACATGCCTGAAAAGTCTTTTAGAAGACCAATGAAGTTTTGCTTTTGTCGCTAAGAGCAGGACCACAGCTAATGGCATGAGGGAAGCAAACGCCAGGTGAGCTGCATCCCTGCTGCCAGACGTGTGCTGTCTCCAACCCCCCATATCACCTAGAGCTGTCAGCATTTCCTGTAATGCTGCTCTAACACAAACCCTTTCCAACACACAGTAACCCCTCTTGAAATGTTTAGACCCAGATCTGAGATGAGCAGGGATATGAACTCTATTGTATACTACTGCACAATAAATTTTTGGAACGTGTGTGATATTGAAGGTATGGAAAGAGAACTACTCCAGAATGGATCCATGATGTTTCACAATTTGTTTTTACAAAAACAATACAGAGGTTTGATCTGTTTTTTTCACACTTACGTAAATCACTTAAAAGATTTTATTTTGAAAGGAGAAGATAGATTGTGTACCATCTCTTTTTTTCTCCCTATCATCAATTTTTCCTTTCATGATAAAAATCTAATTTTGTAAGTGTGACACAGAAAAAAAAAGAGAAGAGAAGAGAAAATAGCTGAATCCAAGAGTTCAGTTACTGGCTGCCATCCAGCCTCACGATCCAACTGACTGAGCATAAGCAGCATGAAGTGTCTCCCACCCAGTGATTACCCTAACATTGTTGACCTTCACCCCCTGAAACTGAGTTATGGAAATCCTACATAAAATCAACAATTTTTTTAAGCTCTCTGATTTTTTATTGTTTCCCTCATGTTTTCATTCTCACATTCTTCTTGCTGATAACTCATTGTCCAGATACTCATTTTCCACATTGCAGATCAGTCGCTCTGGGTTTGAGTAAAGCAATGTCCCACCGCAGGTTCAAGTGAGATCTCCAAGAACCGCATGCTGACAGCAGGGATTGAGACCCAGCTGCCTTTCTGAAAATGTACAGTCATCTCACGTGAGCTGAAGGAAGATGAGATGATCTTGCCCCTCCCACTCTCAGTGATAAAATGTACAAGTGTGATGTCTGGATTTTACATCTGTGTTTTGTACACTGTGGAGGTTTCAAAGGAGGTCCACCAAGCTGATCAAAGGGCTGGAAGACAAACCTTCTGAGGGAAATCTCAAGAGACGACATGTTAAAATCAATACCAGCTGGATTAGGTTCATTATTTTTTGACAAAACTAAAACCAACTTCACTTTCTATAGTAGTACTTTGCTTGACAGACTAGAATACTTACGTAATAAGTAAAAGATGTTTCCAAAGGAAAAAAATCAAATGTTTCCCTTCTGAAAATGTCAGGATTACTGATTATTCCACTGAAAAGCTGGGAACACAGGACTGGGAGGAACTATGTGTACCTGTAACTGCAGGTACCAGGTAGCAGAGGTTAAGTAAAGGGGTACAAATTACTAACTCCATTCTGACATGCCGTAGGATGATACCTCCCTCCCTACAGCAACCCCAGGAGCCCTAGTACCTAGGGGTAAACACAGCAGATGCTGCAATGTGCCACAGTAGAATAGACCGAGGGTGTCCCATGCAAGCCCCCATTTCTCTGTCCATTTTCTGGACGCTCAGATTAGAAGCAGAGGCATCCAGCATTTGCCCAGCAAATGATTTGTGCAGAAAAGTAAATGAACCCAGAACTTGCCAGAGTCACTGCACATTGGGATATACAAATTGTTGGTCTGCAGTTTCTAGATATCTGAAACGTATCCTAGCTGTATATCTGATCAAATGGCCAGATGGCAAGAAAGCCTAGAGAAATGGCTTGCTTCTCCTTTTCCTGCCAGGACAAAGTTAGTGGGTGGAAAAAGATACTATATTCTTGGAAACCTGGGTCTAGAGTAGTCCCAACCTAATGCCCACTGTAGAGAAAGACATAAAAGTCACCAAAGAAAATCAGCTTTCTTTGCCAATTGGACCCAGAGGGAATTACTTTCTGAATTCCTCCTTGTATGTTTTATTGACAGCAATAGCTATGATCCTTAAAATGGCCTTATAATTCCCTGCCTTGCTCTAAGACATAGTATATGGTGAAAGAAACTAATGAGGCAAAAGACACTCGATGCCAGCCTTCAAATGTTCTGTTTATAAAATCCTTTTAAAAGGAAAAATAAACCAGCCATTTTAATAAATTAAAAACCCTGATGCGCAGCTTGCTGGATAGCAGATTAAATCAAGTTGGTTGACATGTCACGCTGTAACTACTTCCCCAATGAATGATGACATAATTTTCAGATTTGCCCTTCTTACTGGCATTGATGCATTCAGACAAAATGATATATCAATCGGTCTTTAGGACCTAAATGCCTGTTATGAGTCAGTCCTCTGAGGCTCTCAGCTTCCCACATCTTGTAAGAAGCTCAACAGTGTTTTAGT
Source organism: Phaethon lepturus (assembly GCF_000687285.1). NCBI lineage: Eukaryota > Metazoa > Chordata > Aves > Phaethontiformes > Phaethontidae > Phaethon > Phaethon lepturus. Next base: position 7,052 of record NW_010545505.1, read on the forward strand.
CATGTGTTTTATAATGCTTCACATCTCTCAAATTGGTTAGAGCCTGAAACCAGAGCCCTTGCTCTGTTTCACGTCAATCACATTATTGGTGTAGGATCAGTCTGTATTGCTCTATATTCATCTTAGCACCATGCTAATGCTGGCTTCTCATAATTAAATATGGACAGAATCCAGTGTTGTACCACATATTTAACAGGTTTATGGCCTGGTTTCTCCCTGGTTCATTTTCAGGGCCTGTATAACTCCTCAGCAGAGCTGCTCCTAGACAGAGGGACTGTATCAGTGGACAAGGGAAGAGCTACTGATGTCATCTACCCGGACTTCTCTAAGGCCTTTGATACTGTTATCCACAACATCTTACCTCTAAATTGGAGATGCATGGGTTTAATGGATGGACTGTTAGATGGATAAGGAATAGGCTGGGTGGCCACATCCAGACAGTTATAGTCAATGGCTCAATGTCCAAGTGGAAAACACTAACAAGTGGTGTCCCTCAAGGGTCCATGCCATGACCAATACTATTTAATGTCTTCATAAATGACAGTGGGATTGAGTACACCTCCAGCAAGTCTGCGGATGACCCCAAGATGCGTGGTGCAGTTGATACACTCAAGGGAAAAAATACCATTCAGAGGAGTCTTGGCAGGCTTGAGGATTGGGCCCAGGAGAACCTCATGAAGTTCAACAAAGCCAAGTGCAAGGTCCTGTACATGGGTCATGGCAATCCCCAGTGTCATGAATGGATTGAAAGCAGACCTGAGGAGAAGAACCTGGGGGTACTGGTGAGTGAAAAGCTGAACATGAGCTGGCAATGTGCACTTGCAGCCCAGAAAGCCAGTCCTAACCTGGGCTTCATCAAAAGAAGTGTGGCTAGCAGGTCGAGGGAGGTCATTGTCCCTCTCTACTCCACTCTGGTGAGACCCCACCTGCCGTGCTGCGTCCAGCTCTGGGATCCCCAGTGCAAAAAAGACACAGGCCTGTTAGAAGAGGTCCAGAGAAGGCCACAGAAATGATCTGAGGGATGGAACGCTTCTTATATGAAGAAAGCCTGAGAGCTGGGGTTGTTCAGCGAGTTGAAGAGAAGGCTCCAGGGAGACTTTATTGAAACCTTTCAATATATAGAGGGGTGTTATAAGAAATACAGAGAGTGACTTTCTACCAAGGCCTGTAGTGACAGGACAAGGGGCAATGGTTTTAAACTAGAAGAGGGTAGATTTAGATTGGACATAACGAAGAAAGATTTTATGATGAGGGTAGTGAAACACTGAAACAGGTTGCCCAGATGTGGATGCCCCATCCCTGGAAGTGATCAAAGTCAGGCTGGATGGGGCTTTGAGCAACCCAATCTAGTGAAAGATGTCCCTGTCCATGCAGGGGTTTGGACTAGTTCAGAAGGTCCCTTCCAATACAAACGAGGTCATTGTCCCTCTCTACTCCACTCTGGTGAGACCCCACCTGCCGTGCTGCGTCCAGCTCTGGGATCCCCAGTGCAAAAAAGACACAGGCCTGTTAGAAGAGGTCCAGAGAAGGCCACAGAAATGATCTGAGGGATGGAACGCTTCTTATATGAAGAAAGCCTGAGAGCTGGGGTTGTTCAGCGAGTTGAAGAGAAGGCTCCAGGGAGACTTTATTGAAACCTTTCAATATATAGAGGGGTGTTATAAGAAATACAGAGAGTGACTTTCTACCAAGGCCTGTAGTGACAGGACAAGGGGCAATGGTTTTAAACTAGAAGAGGGTAGATTTAGATTGGACATAACGAAGAAAGATTTTATGATGAGGGTAGTGAAACACTGAAACAGGTTGCCCAGATGTGGATGCCCCATCCCTGGAAGTGATCAAAGTCAGGCTGGATGGGGCTTTGAGCAACCCAATCTAGTGAAAGATGTCCCTGTCCATGCAGGGGTTTGGACTAGTTCAGAAGGTCCCTTCCAATACAAACCATTATATGTTTTTATGATTTTGTGATACCATATAAAAATATTCATGAAACCCAGATAAATACATGGGTTTATAATCTATAATATATTATGTAAAAGATCTACATAAAAATTACTTGTACTATGTTGCTGGATAATATATTCAAGACAAGTGCTGACCACACAATTCACGTGTTATCTCAAGGAAAATGACAGAGGATATCACTCTTCCTAAGGAATAGATCATTTAAAGAACATAGACTTTTAAAAGACTACTTGAAGTAGAGACAGACAAAAGGAAATACATGACTCCCAAAAATTTGGGTTTTCATGTTTCATGATGCCTGAAAAAAGACCCATTTACATGAACTTTTCCTTACTTTAGTCCGGTTGTTGGAACTATAATATTGCAGCAAGTGGGTAGTCATCTGAAAACTAACTCAGGACCCAAACTTCAGGACCCAAATTTGAAAACATGTAAAAAGATCATGAAGATATGAAAAGACATCGTATGGGTTGTAAGTTGTAACCATCGACTGTGCATTGCAGCAACTGAGACTTTTTGTCCTGCTCAAGTTTTTCAGGTTTGGGCCAAGATACTTTGAGGGTTTTTTAAATTAAAAATAAAATAATGAAAAAAACTCTACTAAACAAAAACTTTTTTATGTTGTCAGGTTGTTTGGTATTGGTGTTTTGTTCTTCTCCTTCCCACCACCCCCAAGAAAAAGAAAGATTTTGTGAAGAAATAATTAAAAAGAGACACTTTGACTGCAGTAAAAATGCCTGTGGTTGATAAGGGAAGAGCTGATTTTTGATCATGATTAGGTGGTCTTACAAAGACATAAACTACCAGTCTCAAATGAGACCATTCAGAACCCCATTATACCTAATTAAAATCCTTTTTCCTAGGATTAATAGAAGTTCTAGGTGTGAATAACTTTGCTTAAGTAGATTCACAAATCTGGCTGCAGTAAATTACAGATAAGACCTCCCAGGAGCAGAACAAACCCCATCAAGAACCTCATAAACAAAATGCCATCATCTGGAGCCAGAGAGAAAAGCACAGGCAGGACAGAGAGAAGAATTACAGACCTGGGATTAACCTATACATCAACACCATCTAAGGAGAAAGAAAAGCTCTTTATTTATTGCTTACCAGCCTCCAGGGTGTGAGTGTCACTCAGCATTAGCATTCACCTTTATAACGGTGCTTTGATTTACAGCTTACCCCAGTGCAGAAGGAGCAGCCAATTACATACCTGCGAGAACATGCATGCATTGAGTATATCCCAGCTGCTTTCTCTTCCCTTTCATACTGGATGCATACATACAGATTTTCTTGGCCTGAGCCTGAAATAGATGTGTGAGAGATGGGATCTGATCTGCATTATTATATAAGTGCCAAAAGAATATCATGTTCTATATAAATTTATGTTCATACAGGCTAAGCTGCAGTAGAAAAGTTAGGAGATATTAGGCACAAAGGTGTTATTCCACGTTCCACGTTAGTCAAAGCTACACAGCTGTTTTGCCAAGGTCAGGAGCTAATAGCTAAAATGCTTGAAGACTATTGAGGTGACAAACTCCCTGTGCTCTACTGTCTATAGTGACTAGGTCGATGACTACTTAGATAGCTGTATCAGACCAAATCCTATTCCTTATGTCAAAACCTGGGCTATTTCACCCCTCAACTCTAACCAGATCTTCTCCTCCCCTCCTTTTTCTCGCGGCCTCCATAGTTTCTTGATATTTACTTTTCTTGGTTTGTTTCACAGCTGGCACCCCCCGAGATCCGCTGGGGATGCTGAGCACTTCTCAGATCCAGCCTTCAGATGAGATTGGATGCTCAGGTAAGGCCAATGGTAATCATTGGCTCTTGACTACTCAGGAGTTCACTTAATGTCCTAAAACACACACTGTCAAGACCTGTTCAGTGTTGATCAGTACCATCTGTGCTCCTAGCCCCATTGTTACATGGTATGTTAATATTCTTAGGCCAAAATACAACAAATACTTGAGATATTAAACTGATTCAGTGTTTAACTCAGATTCTGCAAACAAGCACTGCATAGCCTTGCAGCTGTCCACATCACTGGTGATGGATGGATGCAAACCTGGTAAGCTAGAGGAATGGACTTCTGCTGAGATGGTCTCCTGCAGAAGCGCCTGATGCTGAAGTGCAGATTTAGCGACCTAGATACTAAATATCATGCTCTGACTTTCGCTCTCTGAATTCAAAAGAGCACTCTTGTGAAAGACCAGCCATCCCACTCACCTCCGAAAACCAGTCACAAAGGGCTTTGAGAGGCTCACTACATATGGCACCTGAAGATTTCTTTTTCTAGCTCCTAGATCACCAGTAAGAATGGAACCGAGGAGATTTTTCAGTATTTATTCACTTCTTTCAGTTTCACATTTATTTTGTTTAGAACAGGAGAGGCTGAAATGTTTTACTCCTACCATCAGATGAGAAAGGAATCCCAGTCAGGCTGTTTTAATCAGACAAATTGAAGTAGAGTCTCCACTTATTCAGATTAATATTATAAGAAGGCATTTCCCTTTGGTTTCCAATAATATTAAGCTAACGATTAAGGGATGCATCTTTAAACAGCTACTCATTAGATTTGAAATATTTGATCCAATCCATTTTCCCTCCTGCTTGCCCCTAAATAGACAGCTCCTAAGCACTTCAGAAACTCCCATGCACGATGACCCATGCTATCCACCAACATGAAGAGTCTCACGGCAGGGCAAACTTTATCCCTCCCTAAGGAGGAATGAAAGGGAACTAATTTTTTTTCCTTAAAGGTGATTCAGAGGACAGACTGTAGCAAAGGTTTTGTGCATGGAGGGGCTGGAGAGAATTACTGCTAAGATTTTATTAGCGTGCATAAACACTGTGACGTTTTTGATGCCTCAGGCTACAGAAGCACAATCATTACAGTGAAGACCATATTTCTTTCCATCTTTCCACTGGTCCTGTAACACACTGAGCAAACCATCTTGCTCATATGCTCTACATAGTCATATATTTAGATTTATTTCTTTGCTTCTCACAAATAGTGTTTAAACTTTTGAGCACTGCAAGTAACCTGAGGTGTGAGATCATGCACTCTGCAGTTTCTGCCTTCCAGCATAACCCAGGTAGAGTGTACAAGTCATACTATCAAATATAACGGATGCAATCTGGAAAAAAACACTGGCTAAAGAGCCAGGACTATTCCATGTGTATGTATTCACTGTGCCTAAACATGTCTGTCATGAAGAGGTAGAGGACAACCACATATGACACTATCAGGTACCAAATTTTGGAGCTCTACGTGAGCCTGCTGCTCTGCTGATGCCAGCAGTAACCGGCTACACAAAAGCAGCACAGTGAAGATGACTGGAAATGAGTGGCAGAAGAGTAACAGGGGGAATGGATTACACACACTTTTCAGAAGTAGCAAATGTGTGTTTGCTCGCAGACATAGCAAAGCTGATGTCTTTGTCATCTGAACGTCATTCAAATGAAAGACGTACCACTAATTCTTCACTTAGAAACAGCTGCAGACTTGTAAATCTAAATGCTTAGCAACACACAGCAAAAAAGCCACATTCTGGGTTGATAAGGGTTCAAAACACATTTAAGAAACAAGGAAATAATTCTCATTGAAAAGAGACACAATAATTATTATGACAAAAACCAATTTTCTGAAATTTTTCCTCATTTTTAAAATTAATAACAAATATCTCTGCACACAATATTTTTTAAGAAAACTGCAAAACTGAATTGACTTTCAACCTCTATTCAGTTGATTCAGTCATGTGATGCAGTTTCTCTTTAATCTAATGATTTATATAACTATGAAGCCCTCTGTGAATTTTACAATTGAATATATCATTGATGATTGGCTGCAATGAGGCTTGAAGCTTAGAATTAAAAACTTATTAGTATTTTCATTAGGAAAGTTCGAGAGCTCAGATACTGAGGACCAAATCCCAGAGTGCAGGCTCGTACTGAAAATTTTTCTGCCATTGTTCAGGATTTTCTCTTCACTATGAATTATTTAAATAAAGCCCTCCCAGAAACAAAATTTCAAGGCAGGAAGAGACCATTGCAATCATTCAGCCTGATCTACTTTGTAATGCAGATCACAGTCACCCCTTTATCTTCTCACTGGTCTTTCCAGTTAGGCCATTGGTATGCCCTAAATTCCTGTCCTCTGCAATATCTTCCCTGCCCTAATGCTCAGCATATCTTAATGCCTACAGCAATGCCCGGATTTACTATGTCATCTCAGATGAGGTGTTTTCTGCCTACATACTATTTGATCCTTTGGGATTCTTTTTCTTATTATTTAACACTTCTCACCTCTGCTTTGCACCTTTATTTTCCCAATCATACAAGCTTGTCGGTCAGTGAAGGACTATTGCAACTGCAGTGAACTAGCAAATAATGTCCATTTTTAACCACTAATAATATTCAATGAATAACCAATAACTGCATGAAAGCCCACTGAGGCATTTTCCAGTTGGTACTGGTTACTCTCAGGCAATGCCACGAATACTACTGGTAAAGGTTGAGCCGTGGATTATTTACTGTTTTCCAGCAAAATCCTTAAATACAGAGCCAAAAAAAAAAAAAAAGAATGCAAAACTTCATCTTTGCAGATTAATTTACCTTAACGTTCAGTTTAAAGAGTGTGTGGCTGCATGACAGAGAAGTAAAGCTATTTTCCAGCTTACTCAGGGTACCAAAAGCTCAGGCTAAGACTGAGCCTGTGTCAGGGGTGGTGGGGGAATTGAACTGCTTGTTCGTCATGATGCACAGACACAATCATGCTCTAATGACTTTCTGTCTTACAGTCACCCTCCTTCGCAATGGAAGTAGTGATGCCAAAATCTATTTAAATTCTCATATAGTAATCCAGAAAGGCATCCACTCTTGGCTGGAGCAGACAGTCTTGCTGTCCATAAAGTGTGCATATAAGGTTTTTTTGTTCTCAGGATATAAATTCACTGCGAACAAAATTAGATTCGTTACATTTAGATCTGGAGCTTTGATAAAGGTTTTATCCCAGTATATCATGGTTCTCTAGAAACTGGAGTCCAGCCAGCTTTTGCTCCTCTTGTGCCACTGCTGGATGCATGGCCAACTGCTCCTTGTGTCCCGAGGTGTTTCTGAGAAAGCAATAAATAAAGAGAGGCAACAACTTGCACGTGCTTGCTGCACTCCATCCCACCTTGCTGGCTGTAGGGCGGAGGGAGGGATAGCATCCCTGCCCTGAGAAAAATTCCTCAGGTTGCCAGAACTCTTCAATTCAGCAACCCATCAAAACTTGAACTTTCCAGTGCTGGTGAACAAAATACACCATTTGAAAAGGTTCAGGTTTATACATCTGCCTGCCTTCCATCTTTCAAGATAGTGTCCCCAGTACCAGAGCTGCTCCATCAGATGAATAGTTAAATATAATTTCAAGCAAGGGATTATTCTCTCATAACCCTCTCACTGACCCTATTCATATTTCATTTTTATTATCAAAAGGAATACTTCTAACAGGCAAGACTAGCAAACACTTACCTGAGAGTAGCACCACACCATCACATACAATGTGAATGATGCAGGCTCAAGCCCCCCGGTTTAGCACAGGCTTAGCGAGGGTGCACGGATCTTGGTCTCCACATCCTAAAGATTTACGACCTCTATTAAGGGTCTTTGCTGTTAAGGAACAGTTGGGTATGTTTTTTTTTCCCTCAACCACAGGAACTAACTCCATCATGGAGCTTAAGGAGGTTTTCCAAAAGGAAAATTTTATCAAAGCTTTTTTTTTTTTGCAATTTTTTCCACCCCCCCCGAAAACTCCACATTTTGCTAAACCATCATTTCCTATTAAAAAAATAAAAATATAACAAAAAATTTCACTGTTAAAAAGTCTTGAGTCTTTCTATCAGTATCCCCTCAGAACTCAGAGTCTAAGAAGATCTTGGGTAAAGCACAGAAAACAGTAATCTAAACTAAAAAACTATAATAATTGTGTATTGTTTGCACAGCAAAGGTTTGGTAGCAGGGGTCTACAGGTGTGGATTCTGTGAGAAGCTGCTAGAAGCTTC
>NW_010545506.1:0-280 GCF_000687285.1 Phaethon lepturus
CATTTATCAGCAGTTCTGGTTAACAGGGGAGTTCCAGAAGACTGGAGTCTTGCCAGTGTGATGCTCATCTACAAGAAGGACTGGAGGGAAGATCCTGGGAACTACAGGCCCCTCAGCCTGACTTTTGTACCGGGGAAGATTATGGAGCAATTCATCTTGAGGGTGCTCACAGGGCATGTGCAAGACAACCAGGAGTTCAGGCCCAGCCAGCACGAGTTCATGAAAGGCAGGTCCTGCTTAACCAACCTGATCTCCTTTTATGACCAAGTGACCCACCTAC
>NW_010545506.1:303-1329 GCF_000687285.1 Phaethon lepturus
GTAACGCCTTTGCCAGCGTCTCCCACAGCATTCTCCTGGAGAAACTGGCGGCTCGTGGCTTAGACAGGTTTAATCTTTGCTGGGTAAAGAACCTCTCTGGACAGCCGAGCCCAGAGAATTGTGGTGAACAGAATTAAATCCTGTTGGCAACAAGTGGTGTTCCCCAGCACTCAGTTTTGGGGCCAGTCTTGTTTAATATCTTTATCGATGACCTGGATGAGAGGATCACATGTTCCCTCAGTAAGTTTGCAGATGACACCAAGTTGGGTGGGAGTGTTGATGTGCTCGAGGGCAGGAAGACTCTGTAGGGGGATCTGGAATCAATGGACCAAGGTCATTTTCATGAGATTCAATAAGGCCAAGTGCCGGGTCCTGTACATGGATCACAACAACCCCATGCAATGCTACAGGCTTGGGGAGGAGTGGCTGGAGATCTGTCCAGCAGAAAAGGATATAGCAGTGCTAGTTGACAGCCAGCTGAACATGAGCCAGCAGTGTGCCCAGGTGGCCAAGAAGGCCAACAGCATGCTGGTCTGTATCAGAACTAGTGTGGCCAGCAGGAGTAGGCAAGTGATTGTGCCCCTGTACTTGGCACTGATGAGGCCGCACCTCAAATACTGTGTTCAGTTTTGGGCCTCTTACTACAAGAAGGACATTGAGGTGCTGGAGTGTGTCCAGAGAAGGGCAACGAAGCTGATGAAGGATCTGGAGAACAAGTCTTCTGAGGGGCGGCTGAGGGAACTGGCATTGTTTAGTCTAGAGAAGAGGAAGCTGAGGGGAGACCTCATCACTCGCTGCAACTCTATCTGAAAGGGGGTTGTGGTGAGGTGGGTGTTGGTCCCTTCTCCCAAGTAACTCTCGATAGAACGAGAGGAAATGGCCTCAAGTTGCACCAGGGGAGGTTTACACTAGATATCAGGAAAAATGTCTTTACTGAGAGAATGGTCAAGCATTAGAACAGGCTGCCCAGGGAGGTGGTGGAGTCACCATCACTGGGAGTGTTCAAAAAACGTGTGGATATGATAT
>NW_010545506.1:1383-7250 GCF_000687285.1 Phaethon lepturus
ACAGGCTGCCGAGGGAAGTGGTGGCAGTTTTGAACACCATCCCTGGAGGTGTTCAAAAAATGTGTAGATGTGACACCTCATGACAAGATTTAGTGGGCATGGTGGTGTTAGGTTGACGGTTGGACTTGATGATCTTAAAGGTCTTTTCCAACCTTAATGATTCTATGATTCTACGATTCTAGGGAGTCCTTAAAAATACTGGAAATTTTAATCTGTATTCACCAGAGAGTTTATCACCAACCTGTATTCATTTCACTGTTATTTGAGTATTTAATGGTAAATGTGAAAACAGATCTGTACAGTAGTAACTAAAATTATGCACTCTGAAGACAAAACCTTATTATGATGCAACGCAAAGTCTCTGGAATAAAAAAATAACAATAGTTTTGCATTTAGTTGTCCTTTACACAACTGAGATTATGAAAAATATTTTGTAGATAAATAGATAAATATGCAGAAGGTGCAAGATCTTCATGTGAGGTTGCAGAACTCTAAAATAATTGCACTAACTGTGGGGTAGCTTGATAGGTTATGTGGCTGTAACTCTGTAATGGGTGGACACAAGGTCTTCAGGCAAGACAGGAAGGGAACAGTAGGAGGAGGGTCTTTATTCATGTGAATAGGCAACTTGAGCACACGAGGCTACCTCATGGAATGAGCAGGAGGCTGGCCAAGATTATGCGGATCAGAATCAGAGAGAGAACAGTGAGGGTAGCTTTGTGGTGAGAATTTGTTACTGACCACCCTATCAAATGAGGAAGTGGACAAATTTCTTTTTTAAGCAGCTCAAGTAATTCTTTGTATCACCATCCCCTGGTTTGCAGGAGACATTAACCTCCCTGACATCTGCTCCAAGGGCAACTCACTGGGACAAAAGCAATACAGGGGTGGTGGTGTTGGAGTGTGCTGGGAACAACTGCTTATCACAGAAGCTTGATGAACCAGGAAGTGTCAGTGGTTCTCCTGGATCTGCTGCTTACAAACAAGGAAGAACCAGTTGGGGATGAGACAGCCAATGGCAGACTTGACTATAGCAGGTATGATACTCCGGAAAATGTAGAGATGACTCCTCTGGAATCTGGCTTGGCTAAACATGCAGCGCATGACTGAGTTCAAATACCAAATAGATTTACAAAGGAGCTTGTAGAGCTGTTTCTCACATATGCAGGAATGTTACTAGGAAAGCCAAGACTCCTTTTGAGTTGAGACTTGCAAGGGGTATCAAGGGCAACAAGAAAAGCTCCTTTCGCTACACTAGCAGTAAAATAATAAACAATGAAAATGTGGACCTAGTGCTGAACAGACTGATTTATTTCAGTGGAAATGGCTGCAGATAAGGTACAGATACTCATTATCTTCTTTGCCTTAGTCTTCACCAGCAAGGTCTCCCAGGTCTTTGTGCCTAAAGGCAGGGTTCAAACAGGAGAGGAGCTGCCAGCATTGAGTGAGAAGCAAGTCAGGAATCTAGTCCACGGAACTAGGTTTGTGTCTGAAGATGCCAACAGAGTTGTCTGATGTCCTTTAAAAGCTGTTTCCTGTCATCTTTGAAATGTCATGGAGATTTGGGAATGTTTCTGACACCTACAGAAAGACAAACGTTGCATTAATCTTTAAAACATGCCAAAAGAATGATCCAAAGGATTCCATGCTGATCAGCCTTGCTTCAGTCCCTGGGAAAATGATGGAGCGAGCCCTTCAGGAGAACTTTTCTTTGTACATGAAGGAGAAGAACATGGCTGGGAAAAGTTAGCCTAGAGGTACCAGAAGTAGATCAGGCCCAAATAACCTCATTTCCTTCTGTAAAGAAATTACTAGGTTTGTGGATGAAGGGAGAACAAAGCAGATGCCATCTACCTTGACTTTAACATGACTTTGAACACAGTCTCCCACAATATCTTTAGTTGCAAGTTGAGATGTTATGGTTTGCATGGATGGCCAACTAGATGAGGGGAAAACTGGACTGCTCATTGAGATCAAAGGGTAGTGGTTAATGATTTCACCTCTACCTGGAGTCTGGTTTCAGGTGAAACTGAAACAGAACTACCGTAGGGTTCTGTCTTGGGACCAGAAGAGCGTACTGTCACCAAGTTTGCGAACATCAGCTTTGGGGAAGTGAACACACTTGAAGGCAGGGCTGCTGTTCAGAAGGACCTAGGTAGGCTGCAGGAATGGGCCAGCCAGAATCTGATCAAATTCAGCAATGATACAGGTTGAGCCTTGGAAAAGCCTTCAGTGATACAGGGTGGAGATGGTTCAGCCATTGAGCAGCTCTGTGGAGATGGCTTGGGAGCCATGGTGAGCATCAATCTGAGTAGGGGCCAGCTGTGCACCTGGGCACAGGCCAGCAGTGCACTGTCTGTGTGAACAGAAGAAGAGCCCGATGTTGAGGCTGGTAATTATCACTCTCTACTGAGCACTTGTTAGACTGCATTGAAATACAGCAGCCAGTTTGAGGCCACATAATAAAGGAAAGATGTCAGTAAACAAGTTTGGCAGAGGGCAACCAGGATGTTCGGTGGCTGGAGCATTTGCCCTGCCAATGGAGGCTGTGAAACTGGGGCTTGTTCACCTTGCAGGAAGAACAAACCAAAGAGTAATCTCCCACACCTACATAGAAATGATCAAGGAGTTTGAGTCAGAACAAGAGGCAAGAGTCATACACTGAGGTGGGATTTTTCACCATGAGACTAAATAAGTAGTGGAACGGATTGCCCAGGGAAACTGTGAGATTTCTGTCCTTAAAGAGTTTTTAGGACCCAGCTGAACAAAACACTGAGGAACCATTTCTGAATTCAAAAATAGACCCTGCTTTGAGCAGGCAGTTGGACTATAGATCTCCTGAGGTCCTTTCCAGCTTGAATGATTTTAAGAGTAAAGCACTTTACTGTATAAAAGAACATTAAAAGTTGTACTTTGTTCACAATTATAAACAAAAGAAGATGCTTATCAAAAATTGTTGTCAGTTCTTCAAATACCGTTAAAAATATTTTTTATCTATTGCAGTTTTTTTGAACAGTTTTACTTAAGCTTGAGAAGCAGTAGAGCTTCTTTAATGAGAATCGGACATAATCCACCGTTAACGTATATGGACTCAGAGTCATGATACAGTGCAATGTTAGGATACTAATCCTTCATTTGATGGTTTGTCGTTCCCATATTTGTTTCTAAATAAAAATACAAGGAAACAACACTTTTTCTGGGAATTTGATACCTTACTTTCTTCAGTCACGTTCCATACTCTCTTAGAAAAATATAAACAAGAAAAAAGCTTTAATCTTGAAAGGTTTGACTGTATAGTATTGAATTCTAGTTTAATGGCGGTATTGACCGTTATTTTCCTTGGTAATTCTAATTCAATGTTCAATTCTAATTTTCAAATATAATCCTAAAATAACTCTAATTACTATATTCAATATGATGGATTTAACAACCTCTAACTTAAGTGCAAGTGTCATTATAAGTCAAACTTAAAGGTTTTGGACAAATTCAGCAATAACTTCCAAACCTCACTCACACATTAAAAAAACGGAGTGCTAGCTGCTAGGTGTAAGTGGTTTCGAAGGCACTGTGACTTCAGTGGAAACATGCAGCCTTTATACGGTAGGAGTTCAAATTTAAGCACAATGCTTAAGTAAAAGTTCAGGTTGGTAGCTTCATTGTAATTAATTTTTGAGTTGAAGTTAAAACTGTATATAAACTTATTCAGTGTACTGGAGGAGGTAAGATTGGGAATACTGAAATGGTTTCAAGTCAATAGTTGAAACATATAGTTGAAGCTTATGTATTGATTGTTTTCCAGAACTTTAAGAGTATGGAATATACCTTGGTTTGAAAGAGCTGAATTAAAATATGACTTAGAATCTCAGAAGTATTGCGTAAACTAACTGTTCTTGTTTGCAGATATTTGAAGTCATGTCAGAATTAAACAATAAGATTAGATGAACAGTAAAAGAATAGATTAAAATGGAATTGTGTGAAGAAAATAAGCATTTGTATTTTTTTTATTTAGGTTTTACCACTTCAAAGTGTTTTCATCTTGTATTGCAGTGCAATCAATTTGAAAAGTGAGAGACTACTCCTTTCGCATCCTTGTTCTTGAGTCAAGAATTGTTCTCTTGAGCTATTCTTCACTTAGACAAGGCATTTGGAATTTACGGAATTTCCCTTCAGAAGACATCTGAAAGCAGAAGGTCACCATCTTCTGACACATCTTTCCAGTGACTTGTGTTTGTGCTGGTTCCCTCTACATAAACTAATTATGACTTGAAAAGTACATTAGCTTGAGCTACCTACCTGTTTTCTACAGAATACTTCAAGTGTGGACTCACCCCTTTTTGAGTGCATAAATGTTTGCATCCACACAGTGTATCCATAAGCCACAGTCCTGGGCTTGAAAGGGATCTGCAGGAAGAATCAGAAGAGCAAATCCGCGTTTATTTTACCCCATTGCCTATATCCAAATATGTCTGTGCCTGCTGATGATCTGCATACATCTGACTGTTCTCATTTATCTCAGCTGTAGTTATATTACAAAGGTATAACTATAGCAGAAATTTCAATTACATGTATAGGGCAATTTTTTCAACATGAGGGCAGTCAAACGTTGGACCAAGTTGAGCACAGAAGTTGTGGAATTTCAAATCCTGGAAATATTCAGACTTGTCTAGACACAGTTTTGGTGACTTGGTCTAAGTCAGCTCTGCTTTGAGCAGAGGTTGGACAGGATGCCTTCCACAGGCCTCTTCCAACTTAAACTATTCTATAATTATGTGATTGTGAAATCTTTTCTGAACATATTTTTTCTGTGTGGCATTGAGTGAAGAGCTGGAAGTTAAGCTGCACTGAAAACAACATGGATAACTACAATCAACATGCTAATGTCCTACCATTAATCAGAACATTGTGTTTGAATGTGTTTTCTGAGTTGTCTTAAGATCATTGTAGATGTCATAAGTGATTACATAGTGGCTGCCCGTTTTTGAACAGAAATTGCATCTTTGTCAAAACTGATGTCTAGGATTGAGTGAAAAATGTTCATTTTGACCCATTTTACTGGAAAGATCCCAGTTAGATTTACTGGATTCTTTTCTAACTGCAAAAGCTTGAATTACCTGACTTCAAAATATGAGCCACTACAAATAGTTCTGCTGTGAAACAGAAAAGAAACAGATTCATACTGGTAAGACACTGTAAAAGAAAAAAACCTCAAAGCTCACACTACCTTATCTATCGGAAAATAATCTTCCCACCCAAACATTTATCTATTTTATCACATCCACATTGTTAGAACAGACACCTTGCTCACAGTGCCTCTTCAGGAAAGAACTAAGATTATGTTAATTTTATTAAAGTTTATTTAAAACCTAAGCAGGTTTGTTTAGACTCTGAAATTATATCAACCATGAACTTCTACTAGCATCAATAATAACATAAACACAGAGGTAAATACTGATTTTACACCTCTTGCTCAAGTTAGAAGTAGAAAAAACATGCAGCTTAAACCAGACAGAAAACTTTACCATACTAGAATGTGTTCAGAGCATATATTAATGGTAATGGTAAAGGTAAAGGTAAAGGTAAAGGTAAAGGTAAAGACAAAGAAGCTGAGGTCACAGCTCCAAAGCAAGATCTTTTATGTCAAGCTATGTATAGCTAGCTAATAACATCCCAGTGTATGAGGAAGAAAATGAAGGGAAATCATGCTGAAGACAGAAAAGTGAGAGCATTGACAAGAGGCATCAAGAGTGGCACAGTGATAAGAACAGTTGATGTGTTTCAAAAGGGCAATGTTGTGTCTCTCTTATTCACAAGAGGGCCATGACTGCTTGGGGGAAGAAAAAAATTAGCCTTGGGACTGTCTTTGGTGC
>NW_010545506.1:7284-22082 GCF_000687285.1 Phaethon lepturus
TTCATATGAGGGGGTGGAGAATGTACCTGAAAGTTCCGCTTCTCTTCCCAAACATACATGGCAGAACTTGCTGTATAGAAGTAAGGCAGAATACTTGCAAATACTATGACTTGAAGGAGTACACAAAAGCTACTATTGCTACTTCTATCTATTACAGAGTGTTAAGCTTCTCCCCTGATTATTTCATTCTCCAGTAATGTGTAATATTATGTGAATATACTTCTTCATGTGAAAGGAATAGTGAGTAATGAAAGAATTTATTTTGGGAAGATCTCAATGACCACTGTGTAAAATGGCCCAGAAACATTACAGGAAAGATTGGAACCTAGATGTCACTAGGGAAAAAAACACCATCACTTCTTTCCTATAACTTTCATGTCAGTGCCATAGACTAAGACTTATGCTACCTGTTGTGTGCCCCAGAAATCCTTTTGGGAAACAGATAAAAGATAAATTATACAGAAATCGAAATATGAGGACGAGTGAACTATCCATATCAAAATGTATGATAACACATTAGAAGAAAGACTAACTTTGGACTTTTTAAAAGTAAGAATATGTTCAGGGTGGAAAATTGTTAAAGTTTTGTGTAGGAATACACCTATCTGGTTTTTAACTGTCTCACTAATTAACCTTGACAGTCCTTAAAAGTAGTTGTTACCCCAAATTCCAAAGATGGAAAACGATAGGAATAGGTAAAGTCAACAATGTTTTAATTCACACTGAACTAGCAGAAGACAAGAATGATGTGGCAATGAAACTGTTTGCATCATGGATGCAACGCCCCAAAACCCATTGAGTGTTATGAGAGCAATCATGACCACTTTTGAAGCTTGATGCTCTACATCTTAAGTATAAGCAGAGCAACTCTTCCAATTTGTTCCCAGTTCTACTGGTAAAGACATTTTATGCTCTTCATTTCTCACAGACAATCAATTCTGCTATTAAAAGAGAAATGGGTTGTAAAGAAAACTTTAATAATAGTAATTTCGTTTTTAACCAAGGAGAAAAAAAAGAAGGATCACAATTCATTTATGTAAAATATTCTTAACTTTATTTTGTGTATAATTGCTGATCTGTTCAACTGAAATAATTACACACTTTCAACAGTTATTGGATTAGGATAATGAATTAAATAACTGCAATCACTGGTATCCCAGCTATCATACACTGACTTTAAGAAATAATCATTTCATCCACATGACCATGTTGTTCACCAAGACTATTTTTTCACTAATCCTTATGATCCAAACAATGCTGTGTTCGTGTTCCAGCACACAGCGGGTGGTAAAATGGATTCGTTAAGCTGAGTGGGTTTAGCCTTCTTTTATGTGTTCATTCAATTTTATATTCATTTATTGTACACATATGGCAGTAGAAACTGCTAAAGCTGTAACTGTTATTCTGCAAATAAGGCAACACATGGAAACAGATGCAAGATTTCCAATATTTCTTTTGGAAGCTTTGTGATTAAGGACATATTTCTTCTTCTACGTCTGAGGGCTTACACCATGGATTTCCTTAACTGTTTCACCAGATATTCAAAAATTTGGACCCATAAAAGGACAAAACTGGGGAGAATCAACATGAATTTTTACAGACAAAAGCTATGGCAGTAACATAAAAACTTCTGTAGCTTTAAAATGAAGCAGTTACCTTCCCAAACTATGGAAGTGGGAAATATCCTTTCCCCACCAGAACAGTACACATAATTTTTCTTATTTCTTTTGGAATTATTACATTTCAAAACTATTTCAGATGACATATCCTTATTCTAACAAACAGAGGAAAGAGGAAAAAAGAATCCTAGGTAAAATAAAGTTCTCAGTCAGAGGTATGCTGTAGGAAAAAAGAGATGCCAAACATTCAGCTCACATGCTTCCTTAAGGTGGCTGGCTTCTCCTTTCAGTCTTTATACCACACCATAGATAAACGTCATGAATAATTAAGAAAATAAGTGGTATAGTAAGCCTAAAGTGGAAAATGCATATTGCATTAGAACGAACAGAGTATTTTAAAATGTTATCACTGACATGTATATTCAGTTCTTCGGTAAAATGCTGCAGTTCAGGGGAGTAGGAAATCTGTTTCTCCAAAGGGCTTTTTTTCCTCTTATTTAGGCATTTGACATACAGTGATGGGTTCACTGAAACTGCCTCTTTTACACATTAAGCCTTTTAAAAGGCTTCAGTTTTTTTCCTCCTAGAGGCTATTTGTTTCATGACAGCATTGTCTACATTCCTCACAAAAATGCAGGCATTTGTCCTTGTGCTAAATGCTGACATCCTCTGATAGGAAGAAAGCTAAAAGGGGGAAGAATTGAAGGTCAACATGTTTATTTTGCTCTCAAGTGAACGTAATAGATAAATACTTTTCAGTGACTTCCTACTTGCTACAGTATAAAGTTTATAGATGAATGGGATGAACAACTACATTGCCATTACTATGAAAACAAAAGCAAACCTCAGCTGCAAAAGCTCCTCTCTAAACACAGGACAGGAAGTAAATGCTATGTATTATTGTGCTCACTTCATTTCCTCTTTCTATTCTTGTTCAGGTTAGTTTAAAATTTGAGTTCATTACAGAAAATCAAAACAGCTGTCGGTCATATTCCAAAGGTGCAAATCAGCTGGAAGATAGCACATCTGAAATGTTGATACATAGTTCTATGTCACGTTTTGGTAGAATGTTCAGATGAACTGATGACTTGGCTCCTTCACTACTCCCACTCTAGAAATTTCATATAAAATTACCATTGACTTTTTATAGTTTTCTTATTAAGAAACATGCAGGAATTGTTAGCCTCATCCTCTCTCTACACATTTTCCAGCCTAATGTGTTTTAAAATTCTGGAACTTTGATTTCTGGAATCACAAACAAGACCAGTAAGAGCACAAAAGTAAAAGTATAATTTTTTGACTTACAGAATGCGTTGGCTAGAGAAGGACATGGTAACTTTCTCTATTAGTTATTTTAAAGAAGCCAAATTTCCTATACAAGTGAAAGTGTAAATAGGAAGAGCAAGAGAGGATGAGGCAGTGAGAAAAGGAGACAGATGAAAAGATACATCTAGTCCAATTTTAAATAAATGACAATGATTTGGTTTAAACCATCCTGTGCTGGAAAAAATCTGTAAAGATAATAGTTGGGGGGGTAGCAAAAATCAGGCAACTTTACAGTGAAGTAAAATACACTTGTAAACACCTTTTCAAATCTCAGGTTATCACAATGTTACTCCCATTCCTTTAATCTGCCAGGCTACTTCTATTATAAGAAGCAGAGCATAAAACCCCAGATAAATTGAGAACATATCTATCAGACTTACTTAAATGATTAGAACATTCGTTAGACTAAAAGACTCCACTGAAGGAGTTATGACTTACAAACAAAACTGAATGTAAGTTTGGACTCAAAATAACTTTGGAACAAATGACAGCTGATGCATGTTCAGTGTTCATAATCACACCACTTTTGTGTTGAATGCAAGTTTAAAAGACTTGAATTTTAAATATATGTTGCTGAAAGTTTAGACAGAAATATAAGACAGAAAGATATTTTTAATATTTTGGCAATAAATTAGGATACTGAGAAAAATTTTTTGATCATGTATGTAGAAGTATTTTGCAGCATGACGTAAATGTGCATTCTTATTGTTAAATGTCTACAGGACTGCACAGATTATTGTTATTAACTTTACTACAAACTGCTCCTTTTTCTTTTGTTTCCCATGAGTATCATATGCTCTTTAATTATATAACTACAAATGACATTTTCCAAGAAACTATGACCTCATTCTGACTGTTTAATGAGGTACCTTTCATATTTAATTTTTTCCTATTTTTTCTGTGTATGAACTTACATCTTGTTTATGCCACCCTCTGTAGATCTTACTCAGGATACTTGATTAACATGGGTACATTTTTATTAATGAAATAATTAATTGGAAAAGAGAAGTCAAGTTGACAGCAATTACTGGAGAAATTCCTGTAACTGTCTGTTCTATAGAATTTTCTTATGTCATACAAGATTAAATAAGCAGTCAAAATGTAGTTTATATAGGAACAGAATGGACTGCAGCCAAAGCATCAGGTATAAACTCTGCGTTGATCCTAAGGGCAGTGTTTTACTAATAAATAAACTACTGCCTGGGAACATTTCCATAATCTGAATTACCTACAGTGGTAAATTGGTTGTTGGTGTGCCTTTCTCTGTGATTCTAGGATGTGGTTTAGGTGCTTGAATGTCATAGGGACCTTGCATACAGCCACACAGACTTAGAAGCTCAGAGAATTTATTAGCATAGATTTGAATTATTCTGTGCCAGCTGGCTTCATTGTGTGGGTACAGTCCTGAGTACATTTTAATTTATAAGTATAGACATAGCCTTAATCTCTCTCCACCATAACTTATAGATGTTTGAAACTCTTCCCAGGTTCTATCTTACAAATGATCCCTCCATTCTATAGAATTCTATTTGAAGTCAGCACCATCAGAAACAGGTAGAAGTATGTGAAGCAAAAACGCTGATGTAGAGGCACCTAAAGCACACTAACCTGGCAAAAAGAAGGGCTTAACGTTGATATTGAGAAAAGAAACATGCTTTAAAACTACGTAGCAAGTAGTAACCATATCACAGAATATAAAAACATATGGTTAGCACTATGTTAGTCAACAGAGGTGTCAAAACCAAGCTGACACTGAGCTTTTGGCACAGAGATGATATCCTTTTCAAAACTCAGCATTGTCTGAAAGCCAAGAAAGCACCCAACAACACAGGGAGTTTCTTGCTCAGAACGACTCTGCTAACATATCACAGCTAGAGATGGAAACTCCCTTCAGAGTACTTCCTTGAAAACAAGTACTATTGAATCACTCTTGGCAATGGATGCAGAGAAATCTTTCTCTATGAAAATTGGGGTGACAGTAAATGTTAGAGGGGATTAGAAGATACGAGTTGCTCACAGCTCATGTTTCACAGTTTTTATAACTTTGTAACACCTTTGAAAGGTGACAATACAATTTAGTCTTCTTCCAGCTGAAGAAATTAACCAGCAAGATGCTAGTATTTATAGATATACTTTGACAAACTTGAATTTTTTTCACACTACTAAATTTTTATACAACACTTATATAATTAGCAAAACTCCAAATGAAATTTCATTGAAGAGAGAAGTAACAATTCTAATCATCAGGTTTCAGTGTCTCATGTCAGATATCCTAAAAATGGTGAATACTTACTGGATGACTTCACATGGAAAGTTTAGCTGACTTGTCTTGTTTAGCATATGTTTTATCAAACAGCATTTCTTTTGCTTCTGATGTGAAAGTATATCTACCTTGTTCACCTCACGCTTCTTTCTTCTTCAATTAATGAGTCAGAAATTTTATAGCAGACAGTCCCACCTCATTCATCCTGATGCAGATAACTCCTTTGGATTTATTGAAGTTGGGTTTCTACATAGAAAAAAAAGAAAGAAAATAAAAAAGATGGACTAATTTGTAACAATGCAGATAATTTTCTTAAATTTGCTATGTTGGTGTTCTCTTGCACTGGGGTGTTGGCATATATGAGTGTATGATTTCAAAAAGCGTACTGTAAAACAAAATCCTTTCATGTGACTTCATATTGATGACTTTCATAAAAATGTTGGATTCACTGCACAGGCCTCTGCTACAGAATACATTAGAGTTGGTTAAAGTAGGTTATTATCAACTCTGTATACCTGCTAGATAAAATTTACATGTTACTAGTGGATTTCACAGGTTATTTTGTCACAACATTGGAGTGTTGAGACTGGTAAGATTGTATAGCCATTTGAAGCTCTTGTGCATGTTTTCTCATGGGTTATTTAGTTTTCATCTAATTCTTCCCACTTTGACACTTGTCCTGGACAGTGCCCTGCCCTCCCTTCACAAAAGTTCAGTCTCCGCTCCATAGTCATCTCATTTACTCTTCGTCCCACTTGCTTTACAAAGGACCCTCTTCTCTTTTCCACTCTGATGTCAACCTGGCTTGTTCAGCTGTATTTATTCCTCCTCTGTATTTCTTATTCACAGGACCATTCTCCCTAAGTTCCTCTGCCAGTCTCAGTTTCACCTCTTATCTACTTGGCTTAAGTCAAATTATTTAATTTCTCTTATTCTCCCTGAAATTCAGTCTCTTCTTTCTCCATCTAATTTTCAATCAAATATTCTCCAAACCCCGAACATCTATCACACTTTCTTCTTTTCTCTATAAGCACCTTATTCTTTCCATGGAGCACAAAACATCAGACAGAGTGGTCACAGTCTGGTAGCACTGAAATAAACTTAAACCAGGAACTCAGATAATAAAATATGTGGTAATCACAATAATAACAATAGAGCACTGTGGTGGATTGACACTGGTTGGCTGGATGTCAGGTGCTCACCAACGCTTATCTATCACTCCTCCTTCTCAGTTGGACAGGATTGAGAAATATAACTAAAAGCTTTGTGTGTCGAGATAAGGACAAGGAGAGATCACTCAGCAATTACCATCATAGGCAAAACAGACTTGACTTGGGAAAAATTAATTTATTTCCAATCAAATCAAAGTAGGATAATAAGAAATAAAATCAAATCTTAAAGCACTTTCTCCTGACCCCTTCCATCTTCCTGAGTTCAACTTAATTTGATTTTCTTTACCTCCTCCTCTCTGTGTCAACACCACCCCCCAGTTTAGTATCACCGGCAAACTTTCTGATGTTATATTCAACGTCTGCATCCAGATCATTGATAAAAATATTAGACAGAACTGGTCCTAGAATTGAGTCCTGAGAAACACTGCTGGTGACTGGCCACCAGCCAGATGTAGCCCCATTAACAACAACCTTTTGACCCTTGCCACTCAGACAGTTTACCAGCGCACTGTGCATCTGCTCATCTCACAGCTGGACAACTTGTCCAGAAGGATACTGTGAGAGACAGTATCAAAAGCCGTAATAAAATCCAGAAAAGATACATCCACCACCTTCCCTTCACCCATTGGGTGGGTGACCTTAGCATAGAAGGATATCAGATTGGTTAGACAGGACTTTCCCTTTGTGAACCTACATGATTGTGCCTGATGATTGCATTGTCCTTGAAATGCCTTTCAATAGCACCCAGTATGATCTTCTCCATAACTTTTCCAGGTACTGAGGTTAGACTAACAGGTCTGTAGTTTTCTGGGTCTTCCCTCACACCTTTCTTGTAAATTGCAGTAATGTTGGGTAGCTTCCAGTCAGCAGGGACCTCCCCAAGGTCTTTGGCAGATGGTTGAGAGTGGTCCGGCTGTAACATGTGTGCTAACTTCTTCAGTACTCTCTGATGAATTCTCTCAGGCTCCATGGACTTATGAACATTCAGCTGATAAAACCGGGCCCTTACATTTTCAGTGTCTGCAAATGGAAAGACACTGCTCCCACAGTTGCGGTCCTCCAACTCACAGGAGCGTGCAGCCCATGTTCTATCATTAATATCAAAGACTGGGGGAAAAAAAGCCTTAAATGCCTCTGCCTTTTCTTCACTCCTATTTTTCAGGTCTATTTTTGTTGATTTTGCATCTTATTTTGGTTTCTGTTTCTACAGCATCTTAATTTTTTTTTCAAAAAGACATTTAGAGCCTTAGGGAATTTTTTTGTATATATAGACCATCAATTATAATTTTATAGAACCTACGGAGTAACTAATCAGTCTCAGCTTCTGTTATTTGATTACTAAAACAGTATCTTATCAAGTAGCAATAACTATTGATTGAAAACTGATGGTTACAGACAAAAATAGTGATGAATATAAAACTTACTTAACAGTATGTAGATGCTGAACAGTAGAGTCCTTTGTTCAGAAGGCTCTGAAAAACTTAAAAATAAAATAGAAACTTTACAAGATTGATGACATAAAGTAGTTAGACAAATACACCTTGCATTTTTTGTATGTAAAAAACCACTTACTTTTTTATATCTAAAAACATTTTTTACTGTTTTATGTGTAAAATATGTAGAATATTTTTTCTATCTAAAATACTTTTTTACTTTTTTATATGTAAAAAAACAGTAATGATTTTATGAGTAATCCTTACTCTTGGAAGAGTTTCGGGGAGTTATTAAGCTCAACTAATGTACAGAAAGTGACCTTTAATTTTGGAGAATCAATACCCCATAAAAATGCTTTTATTCATAGATGCTCAATAATTGTCTAGCCCTTAGCTTTAATCACACACAGAAGTTACAAATAAGTGCAGATGGTGTCATCAGCTGCACAGTTTCCCCATGATCTGTTCTGGACAAATGCAGTTAAAATACACATATGGACTTCATAGATATAAATTTAAGTGTCCCTCTGAAAATCCTCTTCCTCTTTTTACGTAAGTTTAAAATCTGAGAATCAGCAAACCCATGAAACATTCGTCATATATAACACTACCTGTCATTACATGTTTCAGTTGTTGCTGGCACAGAATTTCTATGGAGAATTATGACTCGCTTTTCCAAAAGTAGATTGCAATTTTTCACCTGTGTTTTTGGTGCCACAATTGCAATGCTCAGCTTTGTTAGTACATCAGTTGCAAAGCAAGAATCCTTGTAATCAACTTGAAATCTTTGGGGTTTTTTTTTCTGAAATGAGCAATAGGTCATAATTATAAGTAATGTGCAATTAGAAGGGCAAAATTATTTAACTGAGCTGAAGTCTTGGGAAAGATGATTACTATTTTTAAAGAAATAGACACACTAAACTTTTTGGAGGTTGAGACATTAGTAAATCCCAGCAGATGGCTTAGAAGCTGGAAGATAGATTCTCTAAGTTGATAGAAAAAATTTACTTTATATATGGTTTTGCAATAAATTACAGAGATGCCTGCAGAATATGTGTGGTGTGTGTATGCATCAGTGTATTTCTGAATATGTATTTTCTCATTTCAGCATGTAAAACAAGAAAAAAGGAGCTGAAATGTGATAGTCTGGATACTAGGTATTGACAGTTTACTGAGTATAAATAAATTTTTCAGGGCTACACAGATTTACAATCTCTACCTAGGACTTGCCCTCTTCATTTTTAAATTTTGCACACGTACACCATGCTTCAGAAAACTAGCTTTATACTAAAAAAGGGAAGTAAAAAACTGTAAAAGTAGGTGGAAATGTAGTGGCTCATCTATTGGCCACGCTTGTCTTCAAGCACAGTAGCATTTAACACTGAGCCTGTTTGCTGCAGTTCATAGTCTGTGGCAGTGATTTCATTAACTAAAACATGAGAACTAAATTACAACTGTCCCATATGGCTGAATGAGGGCAGAGGCAGACTACATTTGCAACAGCATATCATTGCTAAGGGCAACTTTAATTTGCCTTTAAGCATTCTGATACACCATGTCTGGAAGTTGGTAAATGCTGCAGTTTTCATGTCCATGCTCGACTCTTACTGCAATGTTCAGCTTAAAGCAGCTGAATTGCAATGTGCCTTCTTGTCCTGGTTTCAGCTGGGATAGAGCTCCTTTCCTTCCTGATAGGTGTTATAGTGTTATGTTTTGAATTTTGGGTGAAAGTAATGTTGATAACATACTGATGTTTTCAGTTGTTGCTAAGTTGTGTCGGCTGTTATCTCTTCGTGCTGGCCTGCCAGCAAGAATGCTGGGGGTGCACAGGAACCTGGGAGGGGACACGGCCAGGACAGCTGACCCAGGCTGGCCAAAGGGATATTCCCTACCATATGACGTCATGCCCAGTACATAAACTGGGGGACTTGGCTGGGGAGGTGCCATGCCAACTGGGCATCAGTCAGAGTGTGGTGAGCAATTGTGCTGTGCATCACTTGTTTTGTATATTTTTTATCATTATTATTATCACCATTATTCTTATTCTCTTCTTTTTTCTGTTCTGTTAAACTGTCTTTATCTCAAGCCACAAGTTCCACCTTTTCTTCCAGTTCTTCTCTCCATCCCACTGTCACAGGGCGATGAACGAATGGCTGTGTGGTTGTTATAGCTACCTGGTGAATTAAACAACAACACTTCTTTAGACCGTTTACTAATGCACCTGCCTGCTTTCTCTGTCTTCTGCACTACTATGATTGGTAACATAAAATACCTTTTTCTACAAATTTTGGCTTATTGGAGTGGATTGAGTTGGATGGTATCGCTAGTTCGTCACTTAAGTTTTTTATTTTTAAAATAATTTATGAAGTGCTTTCACAAACCTCAAAAAGTTTTATCGATCAGAAAGGAACAGTCTTAATGAAAGGCTATGAAACCATTAATTTACTGGATTCCAAAAGTATTCAGGGATTTTAAAGTAATATTCTATGGCTGCTTGTGGAAACTGGAAAACATTTAAACATAGCTTTAAATACTGTTAAATGATTTACTTTCAAAATAAATCTGATGATCAAGTTTATATTTTAAAGTTAAATTTTGCTCTCTTTCTCTTTCTTTTTTTTTTTTTAACAGTGGAATTGCTTGCAATGTTAGGCATAGCTCCCTTGTCAGTAGTGAAGAAGGATCTTATGGAAATGAATTTATAACGATAAAATAAAATGAAATGGTCTACCTTAATTTTGTTTGATTGTGTCCCGATCCAATGTTGGGGTAGGTTTCGATATGATCCCAAGAACGAGATTAAGACACAAACGAGGTCAAATGCCATATACCCAAAACCACTTTCATTATCAAAAATAAAATTTAAAAAAATAATAGTGATAATTAAAAGTAAGAAATTAGTAGCGGTAGGACAGAATGGAATAAGAAGACAGAAATCAAGCAAGCATTCGGGGTAGAGTTGCAAGGAAAGTCACCACCATTGATCTTCAGCATCCCGGGGTCCAAGCTTCTTGACGTTTCCGTGGTGGGTGATCGCGGTGGCGGTGATGCGCACACAAGGGCTTGTCTTGGCAGTCCCCTTTATTCTCATTCACGGGCTGTGATTTCCGTGACAATGACATGTACTTGCCCGTCTGCACATACGCATACGCTTCACGAGGCTCCAGCCCTGTTCCTCACCTGACCATCACGCAGCTATGGCATGACTCGATGGTGCACTATTGGGCCTTGTGACACCAATCGGAGGTCTCCATGGCCCTGCAGCCGCTCCCATTGTCAGCCAAAGGAATTCTTGCCCAGACCAACAATCTTTGAGACAAATGCCCCACTGTTTGCCCCATGGTTCAGTCTCTCATAGATTGATAACCTCTTTTTCTTCTACATGAAAAAGGAGATCTGACAAAAATAACGATGGAGCATTTCAGGCTGCTAAGAAGTAGGCATGAATGAAAAAACATGATGTAAAAGGACAATTAAACAGATGTATAGACATGTTAGATGAGGTCATGATGGACATCCTTAATGAGTTTATTTGTGTAAGCCCAGTTGGAAAACATCATAAATTTGTTTTGGATAGAAAGGCTGTCTGGTTTTCCTTGTGGGCTGGGGAGTTCTCTTTCTTAGTTCGTATTTCAGATATGATGTGTGGTCACCACAGCACTTCATCAGTCATTTGTGCTCCTGAAAAACATATGTTGTCACTATAGCTTGAATTGCATTTTGGATGTATTATGAATTTCTAGTTGGAAAGCTGGAGAAATCTTATAAGTTTTGAAAAATAATTCAAGAACATCATACAAAGCCCAGACTTGCCTGCTCTTAGAAGAGATTCTTGCCATCATACAGTCGAAATGGGAAATCATTTCTCACCTTGTAAAAGTCAAAGGCAGCCTCTGCATTTTCATTATTCTGTTGCAATCCAAATATTATTCTTCCGTTCTCTAACTCTTTCTCATCACTATGTGATCAAACTATTGCCTGGAATGGAAAGGTTAGATTTATCAATCAAAGTTTGCTACCAGCACTCAAAATAATTGAACCCTCAGGAGAAACAAGCCCTGTGTATTTTTTTGTTGTTGTTGTTTCAATATCTCCATAAAAAGCCATTTCAATATGTTTGGTTCTGTGGCAGGAGGCTTTATGAAGTGTTTATCTTTTTCACAGTCCCAGAAAGCAAAGCTGATATATATATATGTGTGTGTTCACTGGTTTAATGCCAACAAAACTTTTTTACAGAATCCCAAACCTCTCAGTGTATGAAAGAAGATTTTTAGACATAGTCAAATTAATTTTTGGTTGTGTGTTTTAATGAGATTATGTCCAGAATCTAATTCTGATATCCAAAAAAGAGCAGAATGTAGCTCTGACAACAAAGTGGGTGTCTGTGGTTTCTGGTCATGTAGTCTTGTGCTAGAGCATGTGCAGTGGATTTCCACAGTTGCTGGAGTAATGACCTATTTACCAAACATGCTGCACAACCAGAACTCCTAACATAGATGTTTTAAAATTAACTTACCCTGAAAATCAGTTGTAATAAGCAAAAAAAACCACAAGAAGGTGTATAACTAGATCCTTCATAGCTATGTGAATAAGGATACCTCTTACTGGACTTTACATGTCCCCGAGATTTGTAGGTCAATGTGGACATCTTTAGTGAGTTTGCTTGATATTGAAGAAACCACAGGTACCTGTAAGTAATGCAGAGTCTTATACACAACAATCTCTGGATAAAGATCTGAAATCAGAATAATTCTGAAATCTGTTAATAAATCTGTTAACCTAAGAGCACACTGTCAAATACACTATTAAATTGTAAAGATTGCTGAGAATAGAAGAGAGAGTATCCTACGCTGGATAGCAAAGACATGGACCTATAGAGTGAATCCAGAGCAGGGCTATGAAAATGATCAAATGCTGAAATACTTCTATGAAAAAAAGCTGAGAGAATTGGTATTGTTCAGCCTAGAGAAGGGAAGGCTCTGGCGTGACCTTATTGTGTCCTTTCAATAGCGGGGGCTTATAAGAAAGATGGAGAGAGACTTTTCACCAGAGCCTGTAGTGACAAGACAAGAGGAAATGGTTTTAAACTGAAAGAAGATAGATTTAGATTGGCTATAAAGAAGACATTTTTTGCAATGAGGGTGGTGACACACTGGAACATGTTGCCCAGAGAAGTTGTGAATGCCCCAGCCCTGGAAGTGTTCAATGTCAAGTTGGATGGGGCTCTGAGCAACCTGATCTAGTTGATGTCCCTGCTCAGTGCAGGGGGGGTGGACTAGACGAACTTTGATGGTCCCTTCCAACCCAATCAATTCTTTAATTCTGTGATTCTGTGATGAAAAACAGAGAATACAGTTCACATCCCCCAAATAGATCTTAACCAAAAAAGATTCCTGATGGAGTTTTTGTGTTGACTTCAGTGGATTTGGATATGAACTATATGTAAACCTGAAAAATTTAGGACATAGCTGTTTTAGCAGCCCACTGTGATCAGAAGGAAAGCTTACTTGTCAGAATATCTCTGTGAAGAGCCTGCTTCTGTTTAAACACATTCAGCAGATAACAGGCACAATCTGCTTGCTTGAAAATTTCAAGATGCACGCCCTGGGGAATCAACTCTTAGCCCTCAGGTTTGAGTTCACCAGTTCCCCTTGAGAAAAAAGCTGTCAAAGAACCAAGCTTAACTAGACTTTGGACCCTTGTTAGAAATTATACTTTTTGGTCCACAAAATTCCCCATATGAAATTGAACTTGAAGATCAGTAGACTACCACTCAAACTACACAGTAAATTTCTCAGAAACCGGAATACTCCATCAAAGCTGTCATTGTGGACACAGTTTTTATTCAACTTGTGAGACACTCTTAAAATTAATGAGGTTATGGTTTGGATTTTTTAATTAGAAGTTTGCCTGGCAGTATTTTTTACATACAATGGCCATTCATTTGCTTCTTGTATGTTTTCCAATAGCAGTCATTTCTCATGAGGCCATATGTCATTTTTTTCCTCACTCAGTATCATGATCCTTTTGGTAGTCACAGGGAAACTTAAATTTGATAAGTCTTTTAGCTCCAGACAGCTGCATCTGCACTGTAAAACTCCACTCGTCTCTGCAAGGAGAAGGTAGTGTCCATACTGAACTTTGGAAGGAGAAAATATCACTCTCGTATACTGTTGTGGCCAGGTACATATTTTCCAATGGGTTTTAAATCTTTAGTTCAGTTCATAATATGCATTTCAAATTTCTGAAGAGATATGTTAAAAGAATTTTTAGCGGATGGGTAGAACTTGGAAAAAGTGTGTTGAAAGAAAACTCCTCTTTCTAAGTGAATTATTTAAGTGTCTTTTATAAATTTTATGAAAGTATAAAAATAAGATAATTCTTTTAATAAGGATGCCATAGTTCCTTTAATAGGTAAAATATTTTTAAAAGTGTTTTTTTCAGATTTAAGTAAAACTGAAATACACATCTAGATCCATCTTCAAAACACTAGTCTCCCTAATGAAAAAAAATTATTCTTGGTTACGATTAAATCCATTATTGTTGAACGTAAAAGTCAAATTCAACTCAGCTACTAAGAGTTTGCAATTTATCACAGACTTTGCTGTAGAACTTACACTAGACACGTTAAATCTTGTAAAGAGGTTTTTTAAAGGGCTGAAATGCGGTTTGTGGCAATACTGTTTCAAATAAAAAACATAGTGACTTTTTTATGGCAGGATTTTTTGCCATAAACTTTTGTAATAATTTTCTGCTGGGTACCATGCCAGTAACCAACAGTTTATTTGTGCTGGGGATTATGAATCCATAAAGAGTTGAGATTCTCACCTGTAGCCTTTCATTACATAAGTTGTATCAGTAAAAGAAAAAAAAAAGTACTTTGAAGATTTTATTATATAAAATAATTCATAGAAAATACACTTGAGATGGATCTCTGGTTTTTATAACAATGACTTGCACACCTGATCAACACGTGGCTCAGGGG
>NW_010545507.1:0-12177 GCF_000687285.1 Phaethon lepturus
AGCTGGCTGAATATGAGCTGGCAGTGTGCCAGGGTCCTGGCCTGGATCAGAAATAGTGTGGCCAGCAGGAGTAGGGAAGTGATCATGCCCCTGTACTCGGCACTGGTGAGGCCGCACCTTGAATCCTGTGTTCAGTTTTGGGACCCTCACTACAAGAAGGATGTTGAGGTGCTGGAGCGTGTCCAGAGAAGGGCAACGAAGCTGGTGAGGGGTCTGGAGCACAAGTCTTATGAGGAGCGGCTTTGGGAACTGGGGTGGTTCAGCCTGGAGAAGAGGAGGCTAAGAGGAGACCTTATTGCTCTCTCCAACTACCTGAAAGGCGGTTGTGGCAACGTGGGTGTTGGTCTCTTCTCCCAAGTAACCAGTGATAGGACGAGAGGAAATGGCCTCAAGTTGCGCCAGGGGAGGTTTAGATTGGATATTAGGAAAAATTTCTCCACCAAGAGAGTGGTCAAGCATTGGAACAGGCTGCCCAGAGAGGTGGTGGAGTCACCATCTCAGGAAGTGTTCAAAAAACGTGTGGATGTGGCACTTCAGGACATGGTTTAGGGGACATGGGGGCGCTGGGTTAATGGGTGGACTCGATGATCTTGAAGGCCCTTTCCAACCTCAGTGATTCTGTGTTTCTCCATTAACTAGTACACTCTTCATATAAGATGGGCTTTGTATTGCCATTTGTTTTAAAAATAAGGCTGTTTTACAATATTACAAATGCTTAATAATACACATTATATCTGTGTGGCAACTTTTGTAATGTGGTCTTGTGATTTCTGAGTGAGTTTAACTAATAGAAGGTGAAGCTTGGGCAAAATCCCAGATCAAAGTGTCAGTATTACCTTCTTTCTGTGATGAGGAAGTTAATGGGAGTAAACGTACCTTGGTACCATAAAAAAAAAAATTCAGAATTACCATCTGCTTTAACTTGTACATGAACATTAGTTTCTCAGTGGGAGCAGTGTCTGCACATGCACTGTCAGAAACAGTCTCATGTTTAAGAGTAATATTGTATGGCAACAGATGATGGTGTTTTACAGACGGGCTTTCACTTTGTTGTGGATTTCCACATACGTAAAAGTGATAAGGAACAGATTGAGCAGGAAACAATACAAGTCTCTCTCTTCATGGTCTTTAAGATTTGAAGGAGGGAAAGTGAATAAAATCTCATTGAAAACCAAAATGCTGCACTGATAAACACTCTTCCCTAAGGTGGGTGAGAGAGTAAAGTGGCAATATGAGGAATGAAATGGGTAGGACTTTGATACCACTATAATTAAGATGTGGTGAAGGAACCTCCGTGGAGTAGAACAGGTTCTTGGTTTTAATATTATATGGATGTTTCATTTCTAAATGCTTTACCAATGACAAATACACAAATAATACATGTTACATACCTGAGCATTATACATTGTATCTGTTGTAGGTATAGCAGAACAAAGACACAGACTTTCTGGACTTAAAGTCTAAGAATTGATTAATCATCAAATTGTGTATTAAACATTTATTAATTCTTTTAAAGTATTTATAATTAGGGTGTTAATAGCAAGCCAGTTTCCTCTTTACTATGCTGTAGCACTCTGTGGCTGTGGTAGAAGACACGTTGACTTAATGAATGATTTATTCTTTCAATACATTCAGTGAACCTGATATGATGAACTTTCTGAAGTGGCAGCACAGTAGTATGATATGATCTTGATACAAAGCACTGATCTAAAGTTCCTTTAAATCTGGGGATGTTCAAGTCTGGAGTCAGATATGGATAAGCCTTTGGCAAGCACAGGTAGAACTAAACTGAGTTCTAATGTGGCAGCAATGCTGGCAGTCAAGTCCAATTCTTTCCCACAGTGTAGTTGAGAGGGTGGAAAACTACTCTGTATACATCTTCCTGGAGCTATATATGACTTTCCAGGATCCTTTATATAGGCTCTGTTTGTCCCAGGACAAAAATTTCTTGATCCACAGGCAGACACTGAACTCAAAAAGGATGGTGAAGGAGACATATGTGCAGCAGCAGTGGTACTTGGTCACAACAAGGCTCCAGTGTATCCCCATTACAATAAATTTCTGTCAAAGGAACATAACTGCTACCATTAAAATACAAATAACACCTGTCATTATTTGAGTCCTAAAAACCTCATTAGAAATTTCAAACATAAATGCTGCTTACTGGCAAGAGTTCAAAGGCGGAGACAAATCCTAAAAAACAGAGGACTTGCCATATCTTAAAGTGCAGGGATCCTTGTTTGTATAGCTTAACCAAAGTAGGAAAAAAATTAAAAACAAAAGCCTTAGACTGTAGCTACTTTAATGGTAGGGCAGATGCTTTGTACTTTCACAATTGCTCTGTAATGGAGAAGAGATAAGTTTTATCATTAGACTATGGTAATTTTTTAAATAGAAAATAGCACCAGTAATGACCACTCAGCACCAACCCAACTAATGTGGTGCACAGCAATTGCTTGCCTGTTTGCTGTATCATCTCTTCCTCTTTATCTCAGCTGTCTGTGGGTGTTCTGGAGATATCACAGTCTGTCATTCCCTGCTATTTTGACTGGTTTCCTATCCCATCTAGCCAATTTGATAATGGAAAGAGGATGTTATATGTTTCCAAGACCTGTGGTCCCCAATAAACAGAATGGGAGAAGCAGCTACAGCAGGCAGGCTTCTTGACCACACACACAAAAAAAAGATGTCTAAGATGTTTTTATAATTCTTGGTCTCTGTAGTGATAAATAAAGTCCAGATGCCCTGACCTTTTGTAGAGCAGACTGTCCTATGAAACAGCTGGTCAAAATGGAGCTTGCCAGAAGAATGCAACTAAGGAATTTTTGTGCTGGCACTCATAAAATGCTCCCTCCTGGTCCTAGGAATGTAAGAGCTGACAGATGGAACATCCTTTATTGCACTGAAAGGGGCAGCAGTGGGGAGGAGGCACCTTTGCCCTGCCAGGTTACCAGGGCCAACCTTCTTTTATAGGTCTGACTGTGTGCAAACTAGGTTGGCAGTGATATTGCCTAAAGGGAAACGAAGTACATGCTGCAGAGCCTTTTCTTAGCCAAAAGAGACAAGTTCCCAGCGTGAGATTTTGTAGAATCTCTATAAAACTGCACATGAATGAACACTATTGAATGTGTTTAATGCTCCTAGTTTTTCTGTGTGAATTTGAACAAAAAGAGACTAAAATCTCTCCTATTAAAAGATAAGAAAAAACCTCCAGGAAGCCATTCGCTGCTGCTGTAATAAACATTCATTATTAACGCTACTTTGTGAACTAGGAACAAAGCTGTTTTGCTGGTAGGACAGCCCTGCTGTGTGTAGCTCTGAAGCACATTAGTGGCATGTTGCAGCAAGTATTGATATTCAGCAAGAAAGTCTTTGCTACTCCTTCAAATTTACCCTTGTTGGGAATAGAAATAATCACTTTTTATATTATTTGTTTGAAGATGCTTAGTGAATTATTTGGCCTAGTAAGAACACTACAAACTGTTTTATTGCCTGTCCAGTTCATACCACCTTATGGCCCCAAGCAGGTTTCTTTAATATCTTTGCAGCAGCCCAGTGAGAATACCAGTATGCTTAATAGAACTGCTCAATAGTTAACATATGGGTGGCAAGGGTGTCATGAACAATCAAGCCTATTTATAAAGGACTTCATCTATTTACTTGGAACCTTTTACTGCTATGTGAGTTCACGTGAGTTTGCATTCGTCCCCACTGAGCCCTTCCTGTAGGTCTGGAAAGTGCATTCATTTGATGCTGGAGACTCAGGCGGTGAGACCATGCTCTCTGAGTCTATGTTGGTGGTTAACACCAGGTTCTTCTGTAATTTACCTGGAAAATGTCAACAAAATAGCCCCCTACTTAATACTTAATACTGGAACTTACATTGCAACAATATTGACTATGTAATGGATAAACCAAGTAGCAGGCTGTGTTTAATCATGAAATCAGACAAGCAGTTCTGTGAGCAGGGGAATGAAGGAAACCTGGTGTCTTGTGGATGTGTTATCTGTGGGGGGGTATAGGCTGCATACTTGACGTTAGATTCTCAGCTGCCTAATAAAAAGGGAACCTATGCTACCTTCTTTCTCACAATGAGGACTCTAATGATTTTTTTTTTTTTCCTTTGGCTGCCCCTCCTCATGAGGTGATGAACATTGAGGTTTGCACTACCCTATCAGTTTTGATCAGAACCAATCTACAAAATTTGGGCAGGGAGGGAAATAAACATGCAGAGATATATATACATGGAAATAAGCAGTTTGAATATTAGTTACCTGTAAATTCATTTAGCTCTAAGACAATTTATGTCTCATTCAGCTAAAAAAGTTGCAATGTCATGAGAAAATGCAGGTCACTGATCAGGGATCCAGTCTTTCAGAAGTAAAGCTTATTGGACATATCTGTTCGATTAAACCACTGAACACTCAGTTCTTTAAAGAAGCTGGCATTCTTAGCTTCAAAGGTAGCTCTCCTGTTTCTGTTGCCTGAGATGTCTCACGTACCTTTCTCTATCTCTGAGAAACAGAGAAGCATTGGTATCTATGTGCTTTTTAATCTACACTGACAAGAACCACTCTTGTTTTATATGGGGTGTGCTTGTTCATGTGGGATTTTGCTTCCTTGATCCTAGTTATTAGGTATAAAACATCACAAGATCTGGTAGGGAATTAGGTGACTTTTCTTCTCTCCATGCCTAACATTTCTTGATTTAAGTATCCATGAAATTTCTTATTCAGTCAGTCCTGGCCTGAGTCTGGCTTCACAGTCACTGTAAGACATTGCAGTAAGCTTTATCAATTACATATCCAAAAAATAAGACACATATGTTCTCACTTTCATTTCTCTGAGTGACACATAGTGACTCTATGGCATATGTGAGCATGACAAAATATGGATTTTTGGTTGGGATACCTTGATCTACCTCACAGCTTTTAGCATCTAGGGGAATCCCTTTTGTGACCTTATCTCACTGTTTCACTGACCTGAAACACCATTTCCTCCTCAATGTTTGTATCAACACTACATACCTCTTGCTCAGAATAATGTTGCCAACAGAGATCTGTGTGACAGAACAGTAAGAGCGTTCTTTTTTGGAAAGAATTCTAGCAAATTAATATAGGAAGAGTGATCAATAAGTTCACTCTTCTTTCAAGAACCAGCCCTTGATACAGAAGATAAATAACCTTGAAAACTATGTGTTACATTTCAAGGCTCGTTATGTAAAAGAGTCTTAGAGTATATTAAAAAGGCCCTCAGTGACAATCATTTGAGTTATTTGAGTGTAAAAATACTTATAATACATCGTTTATATGGCTCAAAATTAATAAGATTGTTAGTTTAGTGGAAAATGAAGTAGCATATCTTAAGACCCTTTTAAATAATGAGGGGGGAAAAAAGCATATAGTGTCTTCTATAAGCTATATGTTGAATTATTAAGACAAAAAGATGAAGATGCATCATACGTGTGTGCATGAGGATATCGGGAAACTTGCCTGGAGGATCAGCTTGCATATATACAAAAGGTGATGTGGCAGGGGCTTACGCAATGAACTGCCCTCTCCCTGCCCAGGCTTGCTAACATGCCTTTAGGAAGCCTGTGAGGCGAGGAGGTGAGAATGAGCTACAGCTCAAATCTCATGACTGCAGGTGGTGTTTGCATTGTGGTCCCATCAAAGACAGTAAGAAATTTTTCCATTGATTTCTTTGGGAAGTCAGGTTCTACTTGTTTTCACAGTTCTTTATAAAATACAGCTTTGATCTGGGTTCTGAAGTCCAATTTTTTTCCTTGGCTTCACTGTCAGCAAGTTCTAAAAAAGTGTTGGTATGGGAAGTTTTGCTGGATTTGCCTTTCTGTGTTCTTTTTAGAAGATATAAGGTGATGCTGCCATTGCTTATGACATGTTTGATTTCCACTTTCTGCCTCATCATTGTTGGTTAGGAGCTGCATAACCTGTGTGCTCTGGAGTTGGTTTTGGTAGTTTCTAGCTGACAGCTCAAGAAAAAAGGGCTGTGATATTCCATTGCCAGTCAGCAGAAGCGTATTCATTCTATCACATTAGTTGTGTTCTGAATAGGTTAAAATCCGATTATTTAAGTTTAGTGTGGGCTTGTTTCTGTACTGATAACACTGGGTCTGTTTTGGCTTCATATAGGGCTACTGACTTCTGTAAAGGTACTCCTGATCTTAGCCTTCCAGCAGTATGCTGTTCTGGCCTTCACCTTGAGCAGCCTTTCAGCAGGGCTTTTTACCTCCATATGAGGGCTAATAGCCTTGGATGTTGGTAGAAGTGAACCAGAATGCAATCTCAGGAAAAATATGCCCAGATTACCAGCAGCAGAGCATCACACAGCTACACAAGCTTTTCTGTACTGTCCTGCTTGTCGTTGCCAACTGTGGGCACTCCTGTTCAGCCTCGTCCCTCTCAGAAAAGCATATATGTATTTTGCAGGCATAAGTAGACGGATGGCAGTTAGACAAGCTTTTCTGCTTCCTGGATACCCGATCATGCCACACAGCAACACTGAAATTAATGCATCTCACATGGCTCTCTCCAAGCTGTATTTAAACTTAATTGCGCTAACAAGAATAGTCTGAAATTTAATATATGCAAAACTGCCAGAACTGTACTGAAACTTGTTTCTATGGTGTTCTCCTTCCTGGCTTCATTTATGGCTTGTCTAAAAGGCATGTCAACATGGCACAAACCATGCAAGAAGCTGGTCTTGCAGAGCTTGCTTCTGTTGTGTCTGAACTTTCATTAATTTCTAAGATAGCTACTTTTAAAGCTAGCTGAGTACTTAAAGTTAAAGCAGCTATTAGCCAGTAGCCATTGCAGTATAGACAACTTGTTCAGAGATGAGGGATGCTGTGACTGTCAAATATACACATATTTGTCAATAAATGATTCCAGGTAATAGTGAACTAAATTGAAATCCTAAAAGCTCAGACCTTTTCCTGTCCAGCATTTGCACAAAGTTTATTTGCAGTTGCCTTTTGCGCTCTAGTGTAGTTCAATGAGTCCTAACTTATGAAAAAAAATAGTTGCAGCTATTTCTAGTTCTCTCTATTTTTAGTTATCTCCATTTATTTTCAGTTCTCTCTTCTGATCTGCAACTATTAGTAGGGGAATTTTCTACAGGAATTGTTGTAATAGAGACAAAGTTCCTCTACTCAACAACAACCATTTCCTCTGACTGATTTTCTTAAATGTATTTGTCTACTAGAACGGAAGGAAAAGTGTGGGGAAGAGTTTATATTTACTAGAAATGCCTTTGTGTCATTCTGACTTATGAAACTTTCACTCTTATCTTTCATAAAACTTACTATACCTCTGCATGGACAATGTCACAACCATCCCTATGCAAAGCCTAAACACTGTGGGAGAGCTTCTGTGAGGTTTGACTTTAAAAAATGTTCCTGTGAACATATATTTCTGTTTCTTAGTCTTCCCAAGTAACTAAAATATGCTGCAGATAATGAAAATTGCAAATGTCCTTATGACAAAAATGAAACCTTGCTGTTATGACAAAAACGAAATCTTGCTGTTAAAACAAAAACAATCCCGTGGCACTGTTAGATATTAGGACCAACTTGGTAACATTCGATGGTGAGATAGGTAATTACCTTGGTGCATGAGGGTAGAGCAGTGGATGTTCTGTGTGTCAATCTTAGTAAGGCTTTCAACACTGTCTACCATAACATCCTCGTACACAAACTGATGAAATATGGACTAGATAAGTGGACGGCAAGGTGGATTGGGAAAAAGATGAACTGCCAGGCATAGAAGGTTGTGATCAAAGGCACAAAGTCTAGCTGGAGGCTGGTTAGTAGTGGAGTACCCCAAGGGTCAATACTGGGTCCAACAGTATTTAACCTCTTCATTGATGATCTGGACAGAGTGCACCCTCAGCAAGTTTGCTGGTGATATGGAATTGGGAGGAGTGGCAAATACAGCAAATGGTCACATAGCCATTCAGAGGGACCTTGACAGGCTGGAGCAATGGGCTGACATGAGCTTCATGAACTTCAACAAAGGGAAATACAAAGTTCTGCACCTGGAGAGGAATAATCCCATGCACCAGCACAGGCTGGGGGCCAACTGGCTGGAAATCAGCTTTACAGAGAAGGACCTACAGGTCTCAGCAGACAACAAACTGAACATAAGACAGCAATGTGCGGCTGTATCCAAAAAAGCCAACAGTGACCTGGGCTGCATTAGGAAAAGAGTTGCCAGCAGGTTGAGTGAGGTGATCCTTCCCCTCTGCTCAGCACTGGTGAGGCCACATTGGGAGTACTGCCTCTCCAGTTCTGTGCTCCACAGTGTAAGAAGGATATGAAGTTGTTGGACTGAGTCCTTTGTAGGGCCACAAGGATGATCAAACAACTGGTGTGTGTCTCATATGGTGAGAGACTGACAGAGCTGGGATTATTTAGCCCAGAGAAGGGAAGACTTGGGGCTGGGAAATTTTAGCACTGCTTACAAATTTCTGATGGAAAGATATAATGAAGACAGAGCATTGACTATTCCCAGTGGTGCCCAGTGACAGGACAGATGCAACAAATGCAAGTTGAAACACAGGAAAATCTTTCAGAATGTAAGAAAAAACTTTTACTGTGAGGGTGGTTGAATACTGGCCCAGGTTGCATGGAGAGGTTGTGGAGTCTCCATCCTTTGAGATATTCAAAACCCAACTG
Source organism: Phaethon lepturus (assembly GCF_000687285.1). NCBI lineage: Eukaryota > Metazoa > Chordata > Aves > Phaethontiformes > Phaethontidae > Phaethon > Phaethon lepturus. The sequence continues at coordinate 8,696 of NW_010545507.1, forward strand.
GACACAGTTCCAGGGAAACCTGCTCTAGGTGATCCTGCTTTGAGTAGGGGATTGGACTAGATGATCTCCAGAGGTCCCTTCCAACCTCAACCATTCTATGAGTCTGTATGCACCAAGTCCCTGAAGTAAGGCAGCATTGGCCACTCGCCTTGCCAGGCAGTATCTTCCTTCCAGCCAGTTGCAGCTTTCCTGCATCAGTTTTAGAAATGGAGGTGTTGGCACCTATTATTTGTAGACTTTTTGGATGTTTTGCATTATCAGATCCTGTCTCAGCTTCTCATGGTTTGCTAAATTTTGCCTTATTCCTGCAGCTCTACTGCATAAAAAAAATAGTTAATGATCTGTGAATACATCTTTAATAATGCTGCTTGGTCTCGTGGGGGTCTCTAGAGTCTGCTTCTTTCATCTCATCTAGCAGGACTGAATAATGACATGGTTTCAAAATGTAAAGGGAGAAATTCCCCTTTTTTTAGAAAGACATTGGCCTGCTAAGGTGGCATGGTCTGGTAGGTCCTCCCCTTCTTTCCCTCATCTCTGCTCTGGACTCTCATCCAAAACTTCACTCTTCTCCTAAAAATAAAAGAAGGCTTTTATTTTTCTACCAGACATACAATATTCCTGACAGATGAATAACAGAAAACAGACAACGCTTGTGAATAGCTCATGGAGTGAGAAGACTTAAATATGACTGAAATGGTAAAATTGCATACCAAGAAATCAATATATTCAGTTCCTTTCTATTTTTATTCAACACTTTATGAATCAGAATATCTGCTTGAGAAACATGTCTAATGATTTAGTACTTTATTATGTACAAGGTCAGACTGGTTAGCACATTGTCTGAAAAACAGGCTAAAGGAAAGAAATTTGACTGACAATTCTCTGTAATTGCCTCATATGTTACAGTGGAGTTCTGAAGAATCACAGACCTGTGGCTTTATTCTGCAGCAAAAAAAAGAAACAATAAATGAAACAGTTTTAATGAAATTAAACAAGCTTGCATTTCACTTGGTATCTACCTGGACTCAAAGGCAAGATAAAGCACCCTGCACCTGAAGGTACAATAGACTATTCAGTATGAATTGTGATATATTCTTACTAGGCTGCAATAAGCAGTTCTTTAAACTAGTACAAAGACAACGTTGCTGGTGCTCTCAAAAGAGTAAGTACCTGTCCCATAACTAGCACTGTAACTGGCTTCTACAACTTAAACTACAAAATTCAATTAAGGGATCTTTTCCCTTTAATTAAAGTTTGAACAGAAGGATAGGCTGGCTGGCAGGGCCTGTTCTTGTCCCAGTTTAACTAAAGTATCCTACCATCAGGTACTGTTGGAGAGTTCAGTAAAAAGGACACAGAAATATTTTACTAACTTTCTGAAGAAATGTTCTAAAAATAAGAATGTATTCACTGCCTTTCTGCCTATTTCATCTCAAATGCATCAAAGAGCTGGGAGTTCATATGTTGGCTTCAAAGGCAAAGTTTTGGTACAGGACACAGATGATGAACAGTATTAAGAACTGGTTTCTCCTTGAAAGACTGTAGAGCCCACTAGTCCATCTTTCAACTAGGATTAATTTTCCACATACCTTTAACACATTGCTTGTTGTGAGAATACTTGCTCTGCAAGAGGATGGAACAGGACAATCTCATTAGCTGACCACCATGAGACATCATAAATCTTTTCTACCTTTGTGCTGATCAATACAGCAAAATTTCCTCTGGATAGAATTTTGTCATCAAAGAGTCTTTGTTTTGAGTACCCAGAGAGCTGAGCAAATCTGTAACTATGTGTAGGTGTTTGAGGAAAGCACAGTTTGATGGTCTGACAGACTGTCTCACTGCAATGCCTTGAGTTGCAACTGGTTTTGCATTTTATTTATCAAGGCCAGCATCTTGCTCAAAATGTCAAGGGCCAATTTTCCCCTGGGATTTATCATTGCCATTCCCACTTCCTTCTACAGAGGCTCCCATTTTCACTGTCTTCTAATCAGATTCCTCTGTCCCTGTGGTCCCTGAACAACTTTAAAGTCTATGTTAGAAGCAATGGAAAAGCTCCCATTGAAAGTATGATCCCAGTACTACAATGCTCTATTCCAAACAGAGAAACAACTTACCAACGCATAGACATACATTCATTCAGAAGATGCTTCTGGTGGCTAAAGATGTAATCGTCATCAGAATTTGTTTGCAGTTGTCCCTTTTCTGGAATTTATCACTTCTCTTGGCCCATCAGCAGAAGGGAATTTCCAAGTCTTCCTTGTCTGATTCAGTGCAAACTTTACCAGCAATTTAAACTGTTGCAAGAGATGATTTGAGTTAAGCTGTGATACTTGTGTAGCTTAAATTGCTGCAACCATTTGCTGATCAAATGTCCACGTGGATCTAGACTGAGTGATGCTTAAGAAGATGAGTTGTGCCAATCACAACCTCTTCTAAGGTGCTCTGGGTTTAAATAACAAAGTTAGTCTTCAAACTGTCCTGAAAATATATTTATCCTGCAAGAAACTTCAGCTTGAACTCTCTGTTCATCTATTCATCTTAAATATAGCATTCCCTTCCAGAATGTTGAAAAATTGCTTTTTTGAATGTAGTTTGGTTGAGAGCAAAATGACATGTACGAAACAGACTGAGAGGAGAAAGGGAGTCTTTTTATTCCACATGGTCTCTCTAAAATAATAAGATTTTTTTTAAAAGAGAGAAGTTTGGAGACCTTTGGTGCTTCAAGCACTGTAAGTAGAGAAAGAATAACTATGTAATTCAAAATATTTTTTCCTATCTCTAAACAAATTTCTGCACATTATTATTGAGATATTGAAATTAAACCCTCTCTAAATTAAGAGCTTATAGAAAAGCATTTAGCCCAGCTGAATTTCTGTTATAATAGTTAACCCAAGAATTGTCAAAAATAGGAGCATGTAGTTGAATAAATTTTTTCAGTGTTGAGCATCCAGTAGCTTCCATGGAAGAAAACGGAAGCGGGCATTAGCTCCTAGTTTTGAAAATCACTTATGTGTGATTTTCACATCACAGTTGGGAGCAAGCATTGCATCAAAACATCATGCTTTTTAGAGTCTTGGTCTAGCTGTTGAAGTCCTGTTCTTCTCCCTTATTTTGTGGATGTCTCCACAAATTGTGTCTAGCTTTTCCCAGAAAATATTTCCTCAAATACATAATCTGCATTGGTTTTTCATAGTTGCTAGTAACCCGTGTAAATGTGTGCATAAAGTCCAACTGAAGCATAATAAAACCTATCTGTATTCAAAATGTGAGTGTACATGACAGAAGGAAACCAACACAATAACATATTCTGGCTGTTGATTCTAACACTCTTCCCACACAATGATTTAGTGAGAAGAGCTACCTTATAAGACTGTGTTGCTATCAGTCTGGCCACATTGGGGAAAAGCAAGTAACCAATCCTACAGGGTCTAAGGCAGAGTCATTTATCATCACAGAATCACAGAATCACAAGGTTGGAA
>NW_010545508.1:0-635 GCF_000687285.1 Phaethon lepturus
ACAAACTGGGAGCTGTCGAGCAGGGAGAGCAGCTTTGTTCGACTTTTACTTGAAGGATGTTCAAAATCTGCAGGCAAGCGGCCCAGCAGCGAGCCAAGGGAGGAACCCGGCCCTTCTAAGGGCTGCGCTATCCCGCGAGCACAGCAAGGCCCTGCTGCCTGGGTAAGGCTTCACCACGTAGGTGATGGCAGCTCATTGTGCTATCCTCCTCCTCCTCTTTGTCTGTGTCCCTCAACTCTTCTGGCATTTACTTGAAGCACAAGAAATGAGCTAAAAACACCAGCGGCACCTGAGGTCACAGCCTGCGCGAGGTCCTAGGGCTGCCTCTAACGCGCAAGCGTGCTTACATCACTTCAGTACTTTTCTGCTGAGTATGGAAATAATTTGAGTAGCAGACTTAAGGAGCTCTACCCAGACTCACTCCGAGCAGAGCCTGCTGCCTGCCTGCAAAAGCAGCTCCATGCACATGATTAGATGCTGGGGATACCACAGCGTAAATCCGGAAATCATTGGTCCTGAAGCGTCAGGGCAAGGAGGCCCGCGCCCGCGTTGTGGCCGCACCGCGTAGCTGCTTTCCAGCGTCCCAACTCGCAGCCCTTCGCTGACTGCTGCCACTCAGGACTCGTGAAGACCTG
>NW_010545508.1:726-4431 GCF_000687285.1 Phaethon lepturus
GGATCAGCCCCGTGAGCCAGCAGAGCTGCGGCCGTGCTCACAGCTGGAAGGGGCTGTGGGGCCGGACCGTGTCCCACGGGGCGGAGCGAGGGGACGGCGTGGCACAGCAAGCCCGTGTGAGCAACCACTGCAGCAAGGAGGTTGCGCTGGTTTTGGCTGGGCTAGAGTTAATTTTCTTCATCGTAGCTCGTATGGGGCTGTGTTTTGGATTTGTGCTGGAAACAGAGATGATATGAGAAGGGAGAAAGAGAAGGGAGAAAGAGAAGGGAGAAAGAGAAGGGAGAAAGAGAAGGGAGAAAGAGAAGGGAGAAAGAGAAGGGAGAAAGAGAAGGGAGAAAGAGAAGGGAGAAAGAGAAGGGAGAAAGAGAAGGGAGAAAGAGAAGGGAGAAAGAGAAGGGAGAAAGAGAAGGGAGAAAGAGAAGGGAGAAAGAGAAGGGAGAAAGAGAAGGGAGAAAGAGAAGGGAGAAAGAGAAGGGAGAAAGAGAAGGGAGAAAGAGAAGGGAGAAAGAGAAGGGAGAAAGAGAAGGGAGAAAGAGAAGGGAGAAAGAGAAGGGAGAAAGAGAAGGGAGAAAGAGAAGGGAGAAAGAGAAGGGAGAAAGAGAAGGGAGAAAGAGAAGGGAGAAAGAGAAGGGAGAAAGAGAAGGGAGAAAGAGAAGGGAGAAAGAGAAGGGAGAAAGAGAAGGGAGAAAGAGAAGGGAGAAAGAGAAGGGAGAAAGAGAAGGGAGAAAGAGAAGGAAGGGGGTGGGTGTTCAGAGTGATGGCATCTGTCTGCCCAAGTAAGCATTACACGTGACGGAGCCCTGCTTTCCTGGGGATGGCTGAACCCCCGCCTGCCCACGGGGAGTGGGGAATGGATTCCTTGTGTTGCGTTGCTTGTGTGTGCGGCTTTTGCTTTGCTTATTAAACTGTCTGTATCTCAACCCCTGAGTTTTCTCACTTTTACTCTTCTGATTCTCTCCTCCGTCCCACCGTGGGGGAGTGAGCGAGCGGCTGCGGCTTAGCTGCTGGCTGGGGCTAAACCACGACAGAGATGAACCAGCCATTGCCAGCTAACCCCGGGGACCCCGAGACACCCTGACAGACCAGTACTGTCGCACAGCAAAGGGCTGGTGGTCAGCTGGCGAGGGCACAGAGACGTCTTCTCGCTGCTGAGCTCTCACTGATCCCCAGCCTAAGCCACCAGCTGCAGTTTTGACATAGGAAACACCGCACTTCTGCTCAGACCCAGGTCCTGGCTGCTCATGCTCCAACTATGGAGAGTCAAAAATCATAGAAAATAAAGTTCATCTGCAGTAAGCAAGGATATTGTGCAACAGTCTGTGCATGGTTCTGAACAAAGAATATGTTGGGTTTTTTTTATTTATGGGGTATTAACATGGGAAAGCAGCTTAACGCTGACATAACTACCCCAAAAACATTGTTTAGCTCTCCCATCAAACTTAATAAAATAATATTTGTACCAAAGTTAATTTATTACAAAGCCCATGGCACAACCATCGTTCTCAAAGGACATAACCTGCCAAAGTGTCTCCGGAGAGGTTTCTACGTTTGCGACAAGCTATGTCCCTAGCACAAGCCAGCGAGCTGTGAGCGGCAAGCTGCGAGGGTAATCACCCCCCCGCCGCTTGTAAAATGCCAACCGGTCCCACGGTCAATGAACAGCGTGTGGGACAGAGAAACCCGGCGGGGTTTCGGGCACAGCGTGCTCAAAGGATCCCCTAATTCCCCAGCACAAAGTAGCGAAGTTCTGCTTGGGTAACCTTGGGTAAACTGCCAGGGAGGCGTTTGTCTGCAGGGTCTTCTCGGGTGGGGAAGGAGCTCTGCAGACGGCATCCGAAGAGAGCTGGGAGAAAAACAACTTACCTCTCAAACCAGAGAGACCACAGAAGGCAGAGCAGCTGTTTCTCGTTCCAGTGGCTGGACAGGCTCCGCGGCGTCACGTCCCGGCTCCGGGCTGCAGCGCAGCGTTGGTAAACCGCGTGCCCAAAGGGGCGAGAGGTGCGCGGTTCCTAAAACGGCCCGCAGGAAGCAGCGGAGTGGTGAGACTTGGCCGAGCAGAGGGCTGCCCGGGAGCCCCCCTTCTCCTGCCCAGCTGAGCGCTGGCAGAGGGGCTTAAAAATCTTTGAACCTCTATAAAACGTCTTTAAACCCCACAATATTCAGACTCACCTTTACCAAAAAGGGGTCTAAAGGGATTTTTGCAGCCCACCATAAGGGCGGGCAATGGATGCGCTGTAACTTTACAGGCATGTATCAGCACTATATTTCTAATCAATATTGTTCCAAGTTCTTCCTGAAACGATGGGTGGTTTACAAAAAACACTGTGACCCTGCTTATTCCAGGAGGGCTCCTCCCAGCTTTTCCTCAGACAGGTGAGAGAAAAATTATCCTCGCCGGAAGATCATTGCTGTGAGTTCATCTAATCCCACTTTTAATCAAATGATAATTTAAGTGTAAATTCTACTTCATGCTTTTAGGAAAAAATTGGTATAATATACACTGCTATTAGAACCTCATCCTCAAAAAAGATCATTACCACAGTTGCCATTTAACAAAGCAGGAAAAAACCCCAGTACAATTCAGAATTTAGCCAGATAATTCATCTATATCTGTTTCCAATATAAAATTCGTCTTTTTGAAGACTCTCATATAGTAGTTACAGAGCCCCGGAAGGGAAAGTATGGCAGATAAAGCACACAGAGATATTTAAACCTCATTTTTTTTTTTCCTGCTGGAAGATAAACCTATACCATGGATATTCTGCTAATAGTCTTCCTTAAGTAATGTTTTTACAAGCAATTGCTTTGAAACCACCACTCCTGTGAAGTTTTAGGAACCTAACTGATTTGCTCCTCAGTGGCAAAGATGTGAAAGTTGGAATATCGACAGGAACATCAAGAGAGTTGAAAGGCATTAGCATAAAGTTCACATCAGATGCAAGGAGAAAAGCAAAATAAATCCCCTCAGAAGGTTCAGTGCTCTCGGTAAAAGCCAAGACATTCAAACCTCCGCTCGCACCAGGATGCGCTATTAGCCGCAGAGATGATAGGGCACTTCATCAGCTGGTGTATCATAGCAGACATGATGATCTGGCTCATTACTGTTGCTAAATTATGCATGCGTGATGGGGAGGGGGTCATGAGTGAAATCAGAAAGCATTCCAGTTCATCGTTGTGCCAGATCACTGGAAAACCTTCAGTAGATACCGCAGGCAGGCAGGCTGCGCCCAGGCTGTACAGCCAGGCATTATCTGTACAGCGGTATTTCCATCTCACTTGTGATTACTCTGCTGCTTAATAGTAGGAAAGGATCAGAATGATGCATCAGCATCTTCTGTAGTCAGCTGGAGAATTAAAAAGACCTCAGTATTTATTCCACATTATTGCAATGATCCAGAATTACCTGGCTTGGAGTAATCGGAAACGAGCAAACGCTTGGGCGCCTGGCAAAGCGTGATTCCTCCCTCCGAGCAGCGGGATTGCCACCTGCGCCCACCCAGGCGCGAGCGGGAGGAGGACTGGATTCTCCTGTCATTTGGCATCTTCACGTTAATGTGTGTGGAACGACGGCGCACGGCAGCGCTGGGCTGGCTCCTCGTCTGCACTGCCCCAGTGGAGTGCGGGGAAAGCTTCAAAGGATGGGTGCTGGAGGGAAAAAACCCAAAGAACCCATATATATTTTTTTTATATATATATATACACACA